>NC_133528.1:138560529-138864376 GCF_048544455.1 Silene latifolia | reverse complement strand
AAAACATTTTGAGATTAACTCTAATGTTTATATTGTTGTGGCTGTTACTATTTGCCCTGCGCAAACAGATTAGAGCAACTCCAATGGTACAATTTTTGGACCTGCTTGCAATTTACATAAATTACCTAGCTACAACATAATCATTGGGGAAGAAAAAGTAATGTATGCTTGAAAGCTAATGTAGCTTACACAAGCTACATGCTTGAAATTTAATGCTTTGAATAATATAGTGAAAAATTGAATAAAATTAAAGTTAAAATAGTAATTTAACTTGTGTGACCCATGCAAGCTACATGGTATTGTAGTTTACCACTAAACGGCTTTGTAGCCGGAAAGCAGGGTTGCTTGAAATGATGAGACGGAAATCCAAGCTACAAGAGATTGTAGCTATCCATTGGAGTTGCTCTTAAGCATGCTATAAACACACTGTTACAATAAGCGCTAACAAAATAAAAGAAACAATGAACGAGTTGAGGGTGTTATGAACTTTGTTGTTCTGACTATTCGCATTATCTCGCATGAAATTGACATTAGTAAGCTGGACCATCATCTTTACAGAAACTTTTAATCGAGTCTGAATAACACAGGCCATGTAAGATGGGAAAAATTAAATGGAAAGAAGAAGAAATGGGCCAGAAAAACAATCTAAAACAAGAAAGTAAAAGTGAGGAAGCCATACTGTTAGGTTGCTCCCTTTATCAAAACTGCAGGGAATTGAAGGCACCATTTTGGTGTCTGATTCTTATAACATGTCATGTTCTTCCCATACTTCTCTGCTTTATGCTTGCACTTAGACAGATCACAGACATCAACATCATCCAGTACATTCCATAATTCGTCATACATTATTAGGAAGGACGATACTAAAGATTCATCATTCATTGGATTCGGAATATGATTTAATAAAACAAAATGATAAAGTAAATTATTATTATTTTTTTTATTTTTTTTTATGATGAAGTACAAGTTATTCGATGCAATTTACGACGTAATCAAACAATCTTTTTTATGTTGTTAATATAGACGCTCTGGTTAGTTTGATAGCAGCGGCGGAGCCAGGATTTTATCTCAGCGGGGGCGAAGGGGTAATGGTATAAGGGAAATTCGAAAAAGAATGGTAAATTATTACAAAAACTTTGAAATTTTATCCGTCAGCAGGGGCGAATACCCTTGCTAGCTCCACCACTAACCGGTAGGGTTGCGTACTAGCCACTAGGTCTATGATAAAATTCGATTATTAGAACCGAACCGATTCAAATAACAGTAATAACTCGATCGTACAGTTTGCCAAGAAATGCAGATAATTTTAGGTACACAACAACATTAATGAAAATCACATGGAATGTTTAGTGGTTTGAGATTAAAAAAATGAAGGGACACGTGAGGTGAGCTTAGGATGCTAAAAGCATTCTAAATGCAGGAAGCTTTTGTCTTAACCAATACTCCATATCAAATCTTTCATTTACATTGTACAGTACATTATAATATTAGTTCTATGATGTTCTTTATCATAATCATCTCCCCCTTAAGACGGATGTAATTCATCAAGCCAAATATAATCCAATCCGGAAAATGAAAGGGCGTCACCACGTGACACCTAATTTGGGCGCCACCCTCTCATATGGGGTGAATGGGGACCCCTTTAATTAACAATAGTTGTGAGATGGTGGCACCTAATTTGAGCGTCACCCGTGACGCCCTATCACTCTTATTTAAACTAGATCAGTCTTAAACTTAAGAATAAATATACCTATTTCAAATGAAAATTTGTGATCTAGAAGAGATTTTGAGAACAAGTTGTAAGAAAGTGCACATTAATGTGTGACTTCCCAGTGCACCAGCACTTATGCCACTTTCAAAGCAGACAGGACATGGAAGGAAACAACGACGGATCTTAGTATAATTTGGCACTAATTCTTGTAAGGACCCTCTTAAGTTAAAACGATATTTAACCAATTTAAAATGGTCTTAAGCTGATGACATTAAACTGATGACAGTTAATTTTTTTTTCTTTTTCTGTTCTAATAATCTCCTTTTATAGGAGTTTTTATTGTAATCTTGGGTTGCATTTTAGGTTTTACGTTGGGAGATTGGTTGGGGTGCGTTCTATAGTCGTATTTCTCAATTTACTTGGTTCTTTGGGTTGTTGGTCTTTGGATTGTTTGGGTCGATCACCACGGTGTACGAGATTTTTCTCCACTGAAAACAAGCTTGTTCGGCTCGTTCTTCCCTTAAATAGTCGATAATTGACTGAACGTTTTCAGATGTACAATAACTACGATTCTTTTAAAAAAATTATACTTCATATATGAAGATTCTTGATTTGTTATATAAAATATGACATTCTTTCACTATTATTCCTCCATTAAATATTTGAGGAGAAAATATTGGTAAAAAATCAACATAATTAACTTTATAAATACTAAATAAATGATACTGTGAAATTCCAACGAGATCCAAATTCAAGCCTCCCTAAGAGCAAAAATTTTGTGGAGCATTCTTGGCCCGAGTCCATGCCTTATAGACTTCGAGCCTATCACGCACCCTCGGGTGTGTGGCTTACCTGCTATACGTGGTTTGCAGGCTATCACATATACTGATATATTCGAGGGTTTACCTAGTGCGCACCGAAGGTAGCGGCTGCGGGTTCCCTCGTCACCAAAAAAAAATGTATATACCCAAAATTTTGATCCGGAAAACTTTAAGAGGTCATAACTCGTGTTTAAGAAATCGGAATGTGACGGGTTTTTTTTCATATCGATCGTCTTTTTGAGAACTACGGTTGGAAAAAAAATAGTCGTATTTGGATCCCGTGGCTAGGAGTTTTAGTATGTCAAAGTTTTTTCGGAAAATTCACGTGGTACCCTCGAATTTTGCCATTTTTCACGTGGTACCCAACTTTTTAAGTTTGTGCACATGATATACTTGAAATTTGATTTTCAAGCACAATATGTCCTTTTTATCGTTTTTAAAATTTTCAATTGAGCATAAATTATAGACCAGAAATCGGAATTGACTAATTTTTTTTTCCAAATTGATTAACTCTTCGAGATCTATAAATTGATAAAACGAAATTGGTAATTCGGAAATTTATGATCGAAGATATGTTTGATTTGAGGTTTTCGTTAAAAAAACCCTATAAAATGTCAGTCAGCAATTTTTTTTTTCTCAAATCATAGATTATGACGAGATAATCATTTAACGAAAAAAAATTGGCCGATTCTGAATTCCGATCTAGGAGTTATGCGCAATTGATTTATTTTTACAGCGACAAAAAAGATATGTTGTGCATGAAAATCAAACATGAAGGGTATAATGTACACAAACTTAAAAAGTTGGGTACCATGTGCAAAATGGCAAAGTTTAAGGGTATCACGTGAATTTTCCGAAGTTTTTTTGACCGAACTAACTTTGAGTAACCATATCTCTTGGTAACGAATTCCAAATTTGATTTTTTTTTTTCAAATCGTAGTTCTCGAAAAGACGATCGATTTGAAAAAAAACCTCGTCACATTTCGATTTCTTAAACACGAGTTATAATCTCTTAAAGTTTTCCGGATCAAAATTTTGGGTATATCGTGCAAAAGGGCAAACCTCAAGGGCACCATGTGCATTTCCCAAAAAAAAAATAAAAAAAAATAAAAATGGTGCCACCTGGTAATATCACAATTCGTTACTATCCTCTTATATAGTCTTATGTAAAGTTAGTTAACATGATGGACTCTACATTATTTATGGAGCCTACTTTGAATCGAAAATGGAGTGGTAGTATTGGATCACGAGATCGAATCAAGGATCATACAAATAGCTTGGATAAACAAGCTTATGTAAGAAAAATTTGGTATAATTTGTTTTTTTTTTGGTTTTGGTACGAAGGTATAATTTGTGATGTACGAGTATTATAGTAAAGGTTTATTTAATGGCGTGTTTCTCTATAATCATATCAATACATTCGTATACCTTTAATTTAGAGTTGCAAGTGCGAAAGAACTTTTTGGATCCTGAATGATCCTACAAACGATCATATGACGATTTGAATTATTTTGCACTTTTTGGATTATAGGATGGTATTTTGAATCGCGATTCTAACAATAATCATTTTCTTATTATTAATGACGTTATCTCATTTTCCAAAAAAAAAAAAAAATCACAACCAAGTGGTGTTAGTCAAGTCTTGGTTTGGGTTAAACCTCGCTTGAAAAAAAATGCGGGAGTTGAGAGGTCTCGGATCGACTACTGGTTTGGGTGCCTTTATAGTGCATGTGGTGATGCGGGAATCGTGGGCGAGGGGACTCAACCTCCTCGTCATAAAAAAAAAAAAAAAAAAAAAAAAAAAAAAAAAAAAAAAAACTCCGTACTTGGTAGCTAAAGATTTGATGATGTTGAGATGTCAAAGTGAAATTTATGGTATTGGGATCACATACACAGTAGTAAGTTTAGGACTTACATGCGATGTTACATCTCTAGTCACTAGCTCGCTATTCCAACAATGAGTTGACATATACTTCGTCCGTAGTACATTTATTATGAGAAACATAGTACACCCACTTTTTATTTCTGAATGAATGGACCTTTTTATCTGCCCTTGGATTTAAGGGTCTCCTACTAAATTAACAGACAAAATTAATAAACAAAACTGTAAGAAAATTGAAGGCTCCTCCGAGACTTTTAATTAAGGGTCTCCTAGTACTTAATCACGTAACTATCCTACTAATAAGCCTTCTGCTTTACTTTGCTACCTTCTGCTCTTTCTTTTCTCTAAAACCACCTGTTCAAAGATACATGCATGTTAATATTATTACTAGTAATTTATAGCACAAGTTAATGTAACATACGGAGTAGTAATTAAGTCGATCGAGACACGAATTCGTCTATAATAAAATTGTCTTATGCCAATCACAAATTCTTGTGTAATTAAATGGGTTTAAAGTACAAATTAGTCAAATAATTTCGGCATAATATAGTTTGTGAAATGGGTAAAAAATGTTCTTAGAGCAGGATTTAAGGGTAACTTAATAGGCTAGTGTCATAGTTATATTTGTGCAATTCATTTATTTACCGTTGATTAGAATATCCTTTACAGAAAATAAAAAAAAGGTAAATAAATGTAAAGAACAGCAGGAGTATGATAAAAAAATATTACCTGATGAGCATGAGCTTGATCAGTACCAGAATAAGCTTGTGACGAATAATCTATCACTCTCTCTAATGAAGCACCTCGATTTTTTTGCACACGTATACCGCCAACCTCCTGTAAAGACATTATGCATAAGTGACATAACACGTAATATAAGTATGGAAAATGAAATAACATCACCGATTCATACTTATCACTGAGTGCAGTAGGTATTGGTATAGACGGGTGGGGCGAACAGACGGGTAAAGACCTCTAATAAAATGGGTAGGGGGGACAAGGTGGGACACTTTCATGTGCTTCTCACTTTATGGCAAATGGGTATTTTGTGAGGGGAAATGGTATCCGTCTATACGTATAGACGGATAATGTCCGTCTATAATAAGAATTTGTGCACTGAGTGTATGGTGGAGCTGGAGGGTTAGTAGGGCCCTACCCCGATTGAGATTTTCAAAGTTTTTAATTAGATTTTTCAAATAAAATTGAGTGTACCCTATATTACTACCCATCCGTCTCCCTTAAACTTTTCCACCCCTAAGCTCAAATCTTGGCTCCGCTAATGGTCACTGAGGTGTATCTATTGTCTAAACTCTATACTACCCCGGCGGCCTGGCCTCTTACATGCATTTCATATTCATTTTCCATTATGCATGTCAAAGGGGTTTTCAAACTTAACATCACAATATCACCCGATAGTGATAGGGCGTCACCGGGTGACGCCCAAATTGGATGTCACCCTCTAACAACCATTCTTAATTGAAGGGGTCCACACTCATCCTATGTGAGAGAGTGACGCCCAAATTGAGTGTCACCTGATGACGTCTTTTCATTTTCCTATTACATACGGTCCTAATCTAATAGCTGCCCCCTTTAATAATGTAAAATTTTCGATCTCCTTCCTAGTTTACCTTACGCCGCCATTAGTAATTCACCTCCTTAAAAATTTCAACCCTAAGGACAAATCTTGACTCCGTCACAGTACACACGTACAGTTGTTAATTAAGACATTATAGTACTTTTTAAACATATGTTTATTTAGTCCAAAAATAATAAATTTATAAAAAATTATACACACATTACCTTGGAGGCAAAAACATGAGAGCTGGCAGTATCATCAAGAGCAAAATCATCATTTGCCTTATTATACAATGTCATGGTTCTTTTCTTCCCATTAGTATTATTATTACAATAATAATATAAATTATTGTCCTCTACTTCTTCATCAATATTATCATGATCAAAATGAGGTGGACCAGATGATGCATCAGACACCATTGATAAATCTTCTTCTTCATCATCATCTTCTTGCTCGTAAAATAACACATCTTTATGTGCTTGTTTTTCATCAAAACTTTTCAACTTTTTACCTTGAAAACTTGTGTTTTTATAAGTAAGAGAAATATTATTACTAGTAGAATGTTCTAAGTATAATGTCCAACCAGATTCACATCCACTATTGCACTCTATTGTAGGTGCTATTACATTCATCATTTTGTACTTGTAAATGTAATACTGTATATATGATGATAGTATGTAGAAGTATATGGGAGTGTGTAGTTAGTTTCTAGAATTATGCAACTTTTTATTTTTGAGAAAAAAAAAATGCAATTCTAAAAGTTGAAGTGTGAAGGAACTAGTGTTGGTGTGAGGAGTTTATAAGGGAATGAAATAAAATGGAAGAGTACATGTGAAATAAAATTACAGTTGGAAGGTGGGAAGATGGGTGATGCTAGGTGGAGCACACTACTCTTGTGATTACTGGTAATAAGTCTCTTGAAAAACCGTCTCACCTTAATATGATGTATGAGAATATTATACAAGTATATATGAGTAATAGTTAATCATTCCGTAGATTATTATTTTGTAATTATTTATTCGCAAAATTATGGGTGTATTTTAAATAATTGAGTTTTTTTTTTTTGACAGCAGTAAAGAAAATGTTCTTACAAAGTAACTACCCGACTCTCGGAGTCGGATCAATTACTACATTATTAGGAAAAGCAAATAAATTACAGATGGGGTTGACAATCAATATAGGCTTCTTAGCGGGACGATCAGAGCTGGCCAATTGCACGAACATTTCTTTTCTCTTCTTTAACAACTGAGCCTCAGAAGAGTACCTCCAACAAGACACACTTACGCCACGAGGACGTAGAAATTTATGGGAGAGAGATCTACTTTTTGAGAAACTTTTTGAGAAAGTAGATAAATTGTGTCTTGGAGGTTCGTCTCCTTTGCTTTGATTCCTCTTGAACGTGGTGATTCTTCGTCTCTCTTGCACATGATGAGTAGAGGGGTACCTGCAAAACAGAGGAGTAACAGGGGCGCCTGATGGCTTCTCAAATGAGAGAATCTTACCCTTCTTAGGACGAGCTGACACTAGTAGAAAAAGTCCTATTGACATCGCCACAAAGACATCGGTTTTAGTTGAAACGATGTAAATGTTCATAAAAAACATCGGTTCTTACAAAAACTGATATAAAACGTGTACAGTTTTTCTCCCTTACATCGGTTATTTAAAAAAAACGATGTACAGAAATACTTGTAGCATCGATTTTAACACAAACGATGTAATTACGGTATTATTAACATCGGTTTTAAATGACCGAGGTTAAAGCATTCTCAATTAATAGACAAAAAAAACTACCCTAGCCTCTTCTTTCCCATGACGCTTCACTTTCTCATATAGTAACTGGTTGATCTTATCATCGCCTCTTCATTCGACCTCTCGCCATCACCCCTTACCCTCTACCACCACAAATGTCACCACCAGGATTTCTCGTCTCTCACGCCGCACCGCTATTCATATACTGGTCCGTCACTAACCCCACCCTTGTTCTCTCTCCTGTTTGAGGTATAAACCCTAATTTTTAGATTCTTATGTTTAATTAGATTTTTTGGTATAATTATTGTGTTATTGTATCTATATTGTAACTTGTTGATGATTATGTTCATATTTTATACGCACTATGGAGAAATCTTGCAGGAATATTCAGATATTTGAAGATGAATATATATGTTGTGGATTATTTGATTAATTCACCTTTTATATTGGTTTTATTGAATTCATTTTATTATTATTATGATTTTGATTGTTTGGGTGCATGGCTGTATCCTAATCTGAATTGGATGTGTTTGTATTGAAACTGATTTTTCTTAGCTTGTCGTCTTTTAAGCCATTATTACTAAGAAACAGAACCAAAGATGGATCCATCTGTTTTTATTGTTAGTTTGTCATGAAACCTTCGTCATTACCATGTTTCCACAGCCTTCTGAAGACTGCAATACACAACATTAGAAGTGAGAAAACCAGTGTATCTATGATACATGCTCTACTCAACCCGACAGCGTTTGTTGCTATAGTAGGTTGGTCTCCTATTCTCACTCTTTTGTTTCTCTCTTTGTATTCGCATGTCGCTTTCAAGAGCTATAATTATTCTCACTACTACAAATTCCTTGTATTTAAGACGCTTCCCTATTGACGCTTTACTAAGGCGTCGACCACATAATTTACATTCCGTCATTTTATGACGTCTTATACTGTCATTGTCACATGTACTTGAATTTGGTTTGAGCGCAAAAATAAAAAAAATGTTGTCAGATTTGTGTGTACACCAATAAAATAAGATTCTTCTATTTCTGCCTCTCTTTACTAATAGGGTTGTTGTTTTGTTGATCTATGGCACGATATCCCTTAGTATGTTGTTAAATGCTTAGTTACTTGTACTGGACACTTTTTATCGTCCAAATACCTGATACCGGGGTTTGACGATATGAATAAACTATAATCATCGGAATACTGAAGGATGACAAACATAACAACATGAGTTCACTCGCGCATAGTATTGTGTTCTTACTGAAAGATAATCAGTGGTTTGTTGATCTCTGTACTAGGAGTGAATCAGTGATAGGCCTAAGATGTTTCTCTTGGACCGCCTTTTGTGAACGGTTTAATTATATAATAGTATGCGCTCTGTAAAAAATTATGTGAGTTTCAGCTTTCTCAGTGCTGAAAATTTGTGCAATGCAGCGGGTATTGTTCAATGCCAGTGTTATGAACTAAATAAAATACTGACATAGTCTATCCAATTTCTGTCTCTGTCATTGTATCTTTGGAAGGTTTAATCAATGTTCTTGATATATCCATTTTATGATCGATTTCCAGTCGGCTTTGATGGCCATGCTTCATCCCAACATCATTTAAAAATGGCATGGATTTTGTCTCTCGGGACTAGGTCCGACACATTTTCTAGGCCGATTGGAGGGTCATTTTCAAGCACGTTGCTATCAACCATACTCTAGAATAGATTGGTAAGCATTTCTCTAACTTCTAACATTGGATATTTGTATGGCCTCTTAAACGCCGAACATGTTGTTAGGTCGAGCTACCTTTGTAAGCAGAATAAATAACTAGTAATTTCACCTGCTACTCAAGCCATATAGCAATTGACCGAAGATATCTTAGCCTAGTGGTTAAGGAGGAGGTAATTTGGACAATAGGCCCCAGGTTCCAATTCCCCCACCCCGATATTGTACTGCCCTTGTGGCTCATTTGACACCAAGAGAAAAATATAGCAATAGAAGTCGACTCTGCAATAAGTTTCTCTCTTCCCTTCTCCTATGAGTACTCAGGTCAAACTTTGTAGATTGGTAACAAATACGTAGATACTTTTAATGAACAATAGTAATTTGTAGTATTGTACATATGCAGGCTCCAATAAACATTGATTTGTATTCAACTTGGCTTCCTTCCATACACAGCCTGAAAACACTCTT
Source organism: Silene latifolia (assembly GCF_048544455.1). Lineage (NCBI taxonomy): Eukaryota > Viridiplantae > Streptophyta > Magnoliopsida > Caryophyllales > Caryophyllaceae > Silene > Silene latifolia. The sequence goes on along the minus strand of NC_133528.1, from coordinate 138,854,466 downwards.
CTTTACTAAACAAATCTGCCATCATCACCGCGTCCCTTTTCCTCTGTCTCTCATCTTGCTCCAAATTAAGCATATTTGATTGAATTCAATATGCATCAATTTGAGGCTTCTGGGAAATAGGTAAAATGCTTTAATTAATGTAATCTATAGTTTGTTTTGTATATTATGATTTGATTCAAAATATTTGTTGCTATTGAATTATTATCTCAAATTTTTAATCTACTTGAAAATTGGACTAATAAGTTCCATATTAGATAAACATGTTTATCAATTCTATTTACCTGCAGGTTTACTAAACTAGGAGATCACGGAAAAATTAACAATAGAAGATTGCCCCATGAATTTTTAATTGAATCAATGGACAAGTCTATTGCTAAAAATTTTGGTCCAATGAGGTTAAAGATTTACTCCAACCATTTGGTTTGTTTGATTGATTCCCTTCCGTAATATTGAGGTTATAGACTTAAAATTGTTATTAGATAATCGAGTTTTAGCTGCTGCGTTTGATTTGTTTGATGTCAAAATTGCTACTTCACGTTTTAATTAATAGTAACTTGCAGTTCTAAACTTTAGAATTCTCTTAGTTTAGGAATTCTGAGCTTTTTTTTGGTCATTGTTCTTTACTTCTGTAAGTTTAGGCACAGATGGCAGTGGAGCTGAGGAGTCGTGGGAGGAAGAGTTGGGAAGATGTTGCAGGGAGTGTGGAGGTGAAAGAGAAGAGTAGTGGTGATGGGAAGAATAAGCCTGATTTGCAATGGATTATCATTACTCCGGTATATCAATGCGTTTGATTGCAAACTTTCCTTGATTTACTGTGATTTTGTTGATTGTTTTGGGTGACAAATTAGTACCAGTCTTAACATAGTTGATTAACACTGCCATTTAATTTAGAGAATATCCTTTTTAATTCTATGATTCTATAACAAACTTTAGTAAGTTCAATTTAACCCGTAAATCAGAATTTAATAAGTGGCAAGAATTTGTACGGAGTATTACTTTCACTTGGTTGACACTTAAATTGGCTCGCGAAATAAGTTTAATGTACATGTACAAGTATTTGTTCAATTCCAACTTAGAACTAGACATAATTGTATAGACGGATACTTTGTTGAAATTTGAAACGTGATACTGTAGTAGTTTTAGTTGATAGTGTTTCATTTGGATACTTAAAAGTCGATTTTTGAGACATGAGGAATTTTATTTCTAGGAAGACATGCTAAGTTTAACAGCTCATGTTTGTTTGAAGGTTGGAAGCAATAAGTAACTACCAAGTAAAGTTGAATCTACTGGAACATTGTTGTGTTGGAACCTAAGTTTCCATGTGTTCGTTAATTTGTCTTCAGTTGAAACGCCATTTGGTTCTGCTGTTTATTAATTCTAAGCAGCTTGACCTAAAGTGAGCATAGAATATTCTGTATCTAACGGACCTATTTCAACGTTTTGTTTGAGTGTTTGTGCCATAGGTTCTATGCTTGATATGCTGATTCAGTTCTTAAAATTATTTGACTTGAAAGCTGATGAAAACGCATCATGTCTTTCTATATAATATTATAATGCAGGCTGCCATGTTACGTCGGCTAAGTGATCCAAACAAATTGAATCGAAAGATGGTTCTTCAACCGACGGAAATCATAAATCTAACTCACGAAGAATGTCCAACACTCAACAAGTTATCTCCGTTGGCAGCTGAGATTACTATCTATGATAAGAAATGGACTGATGGGTGTACCATTTGATACAGTTTTTGTGGCCTTGCAAAACTTGGAAAGGTATTGTCATAACTCATAATTTCATTACATAAACATCGTTCTTTTGTCTGTCGAAGCATTCCATTTTGTCTGTCGAAGCATTCCATTTCCCTTCTCAATAGTAATTTGTAGTATTGTACATATGCAGGCTCCAATAAACATTGATTTGTTTTCAAATTGCCCCGCCAAGCCATGAAGAGTTAAGGATGAAAACTCGACGCAATGTTGATAGTTAGAAGGAGCTCAAATATATGGAACAAACAAGGAGTATTACACTATTATATTAGTTTTTTAATTTCATTTTGTATCTTACTATCAATATGTCATTATTTAGTCAGAGGTATTCTAGAGGTATCTATTTATGTGTAAATGTAAGAATATTTATGTTCAAAACAATGTATATTTATAAATTATGGGTTTTGGAAATGTAATTTTTTTAATTGATTGAAGCTCTCATTTGAGGCGGTTTCCCCATTAAAAACGCCTAAAAAGTAATTTTTTTTTAAAATAACAAAAAACTATTTACATCGGTTTTAGTTAATAAATGATGTAAATAAGTTCATATTTACATCGGTTCTACACCAAAAACGATGTAAATTAGATGCTATTAACATCGGTTTTACTTGGAAACCGATGTAATTGAAACACAATTAACATCGGTTTTCACCTATAACCGATGTTAATTGTATTCTATTTACATCGGTTCTAAAACCGATGTTAACATAAAAATACTAAATACGTCGCCCCCAGAAACATCGCCACAAAAGCGATGTAAATGGGGTAAAATAACCGATGTCAATGAGACTTTTTCTACTAGTGTGAAAGGACGAAAGGCTGATGGTCATTAGAATCATCCTGAGCTTGGGGGACATGAGTACCGGAAGGAGGAAAATTGTCACAAACTGAAGATGCGCAAGACGTCCCGGCCCCAGTAGAGGACGAGCTCAAACTTACGCTAGGACTATCAGGTTCTACCTTGATAATATCGGAGGGGATAATGTTTTCCTTCATTGCCCCCATCATCTTAGACTTCCCCTTTTTGGGACCGCTCCTCTTTTTCTTCTTCCTCTTCTTCTGGTGACATTGTTCTTTTATAAAGTCTATCTCCTAAGTAGTCTCACCCTTAAGGATTCGAATTGTTAAAGTTGACAAATCACGTTTACGGTAAAAGCTCACCGTTCTCCCTTCCAGCAACTTTTTATAAGCACTTGTTGGGATCCTTAAAGTAGAACTACCACCTCCCTTTTTGGAGAACTCAAGAACTGACTTATTAGCACCAATACTTTGAACCTTCGTCTCTTCCATATTCACACTCTGAGTATCCATTATACTCACCTCACTTTGTTCATCCATCACCTCTGTAACCACGCTTTCACCCCTATCATTTATACTCACATCAGATGCCAAAACATGATCTGACTTCTTGTTGTTCTCCTCCACGCAATCTTCATTAGCAACTTCCAGCACTCTTTTTCCATTTCCCTTTATGAGAAGATGACCTTTTACCACCTCTAATTCCCTTAACACATCCTTATTACTTGGTTCCACCATTAAAGCATTAACCAGATCCAATTCAGCTTTCGAAAATCTTTTCAACTTCATATAAGCAACCGCCCTACGAAAAAGTGCCTTAACATTACGAGGGAATGTGTTCAAAATCATGCAAAGATAAACCCGAGGCACTCAGTATTCCTCAAGTTTCAGGGCACATGCAGCCATATTAGACATAAGAGAAAACAAAGAAGGTCGGATACCGATTGAATATCTTCACCTCCAATATCTCCCAAACTCAAACTAAGTAATTTACAAGCTTCATCGTAACACTCCGCGGCACTATCAAAATCATTTTGCCTAAAAAGACCGTTCCCCTTATCTTTAAGCTCTTTTACCTCCGCTAAAATTAACGGAGTTGACCCCTGCAAATTCATAAAGTAGCCTAACATCCTATCCCCATTATTCTCCATAAACCCATCGCTGACATGGGCACTAGCAAAAGTTTCAAGAAACTTTTGATAAATATTAGCGGAAGACATAGCTACACAATTCGGAAGAAGGGATACAACAAACCACAACACCGAAACGACTCAGAAAAACTGAAAAAACGGGAGCAGACCAGTACACCACAGCATCGAACCTACTCAAAAACCGGAAAAGGGAGAAGCCCCTCGACCAAGAACAAAGCCCAGCAAACAGACTAAATGCAAAAACCCAGAAAAAACAAGGACGAAATAATCAGTCACGAAAAAACCCCGACTAAATGCAAAACCCAGACAACGAAACAAACACCAAGGACGACGATCGGAGGAGATGGCGTCCCCGGTGACTAATCAGTCACGAAATAATCAACAAAAGCGAGTAAACAGTCGATTACACGAAGGCGAAAACGGAAACAAACCCGAACCCTAAAATGACAAACGCGATTGATTGAAGAAAATGAACACAAATGATCAGCTAATACGAACAACTCACCGGATGACAGTGAGGGGAAGGAGAAACAAACGTTAGAAGGAGTCTCGCCGGCGACTCGGAGAGGCGACCGGAGAAGCCGCCGGCGAGGGGGAGGTCAAAGTTTGGGGTTTTTTAATTTGGGGTTTTTTTTGGGTTTTTAATTGAGTTATTTGCATAATTTCTTGGTATACTGTAATAGGCCGCTTTACACAAAAATTGTGTAAAATAGATCTATTAAAACAAGAATCATAACCTAATAAATGATGAGAGGTAACTATAAAAAGAATTTACTTCGTATTTTACAAACTTCTTATGTAAGTGTGGACAAGGCCCTCGGGAACTGCGTCCGCGGGATCCACACTAGGCATAATCGACTCGAGGTTCTTTCGAATCGAATTAAGACATATTAGAGTCGCCACCAAGTTTTTTGGGAACTTGGAACCGTTCAAGTCAACTTTACACCTTTCATCGAAAAGCATAAAGCCAATCGACTACGAGTGATTAAAGATAAAGACTTGTACCCTATATAACTCGATTTGAATGACTCTCGTAATCCAATGGTATTTAGACGGATCCACAAACCATAGATCTTGAGTAAGGGGTGAGGGTACGTGTTAGGAAGCCCATAAGGACACCTAACCCCGCCCGTCAATAACGGCCTCTACTAAGTCAAGTGTCGGATTTCAAACAAGGTCATAGCTACTACGATATATGAAATGCAAACATTGTTTTCAAAACCCTAACATGTGAAGTTTCTATGTTGATTTAGATACAACTAAACTAACTTTGTCAAAGTTGTAATTTAGCATGTGGGTTGATTAATCTAACAACATACAAAGCAAACAAGGCTTAAAGGGGGAATGGGGGAGCCGTTGGAATCTACCTATTACAACCCGGGCATTTCATGCCGACACAATGAGAAATTAGAAATACAACTCGATCTAAATACAATTGCTACATACAAAATCGTACACGATAACACACACGGCCAATCGGCCTAGAAAAACGTGCACAAGAGGGGTGGCCCACGGCTTACATGACCCACGGCCTTGGGTCACTCCTCGTGATGTGTGCTTTCGCTTGATCTTATCGAATTAGACATTGGGCTACGCACCAAAGCATGCATTAGCATAAATCGGGCCATGTTGCTTTAAACAACATGCGATTTACTACGCTCTTACATGCATTGGGGAACAACCGTCTAACCAAACAAGACTAAGGTTTTTTGAAAGAGGTTTTGACTCGATAAAAGAAAACTAACTCGAAAATTACAACTCGATAAACAAACTATAAATTACAAGCTACAAAACAACGAAGAACAAATGATAAACAAGAAAAGAAAAACGAAATGAGAAAGACGAGAGACACGGCCAACTCACGGCCCAAACCACGGCCACCCTCACGGCCAAGACAAGGCCATCCTAGTTCCTAGGTTAGGTTCATTAGTTAGATCGAATGATTGCGGAACGGATTAGAAAACGAGTTAGAAAACGAGTTATAAGACAGGTTGATCGATTGAGAAGAAACGCGCGAGTGTGTATTCTACACGGCCTAAAGGGTCCAATTAGGTCACGATATCATAAGATTAATGCTTACTCGTCGAGTGTTAATAGGAAGGTGCTAATCACGCACTCCTATGCTAGCGAGAAATCAAGTGAAAAGAAAGATGTATTCAATTAGGTTATAGAATTGTTAATCGATTTTTAAAGCTATGTCGATGCCACCTAACATGTCTAATTAGGTTATTAAATTGATCTAATGTCATCTAAATAAGTTATATGTTAACAATCAGAGGTCATACTAACATACAACGGGTCCTAAGGTGGGTCGAATTGGCCGAGACAACAAAGGGTCAAAAGCGAGGAACGAAAGTTAGAAATTCGTTTTATTTATGCCCTACCTTGAACACGAGGATATGTAAATGAGACGGGGGTGTACGACCGACTGAAGTAGTGGTTTATTTTCCCATATCAAGTCAACGCGGGTGTTCGTGGTGGTACTTTAACTCATACTCGGACTAAACTAGTTTCATAGTTAATTTAAACGATAAATAAAAGCGATAAACAAACAAAAATAAACTATAAGAAAAACAAACATAAAAACGAAATAAAAAAAGGAGAAAGAGGAGGATTTGATGCACCCTCAACCTACATGTATCGTTGACACCGTCTTGGGTCATAATCGATGGTAGATTTTATCTCGAGAGGCCGTCGTCGACGAAGAAACAAAACAAACACGCGTTTTTGGCAAATCTGGACAACAACTTTCAAACGATGATTTCTCCCTCGTTTCACGATGAAAATTCGATTTAAAAGATGTTTTGAAAACTAGAAATAGAGGAGAAAACAGATGTTAAAGCAACCCCTGCTCGTTTTGGGTTATTGGGCACGAAAAACGAGCACAAACAGAACTGGACAGACAGGAACAAACCGCGAAAACAGAGTGTATAACACTCTGTTTTTCGAGGGATTTCGTGTACTCTCAAGGGCAATTTGGCTCATAAATCTTTATCTAATGTGTAGATGGATGTTATGTGGTTAATTAGGAACAAGAAAATCGATTTTTTATGGAGGTTTGAGGGAGGAACGAATTGTTTTTCGAGGAGGACACACAAACAGTTTCAGTTTGTATGTCGGTTTTGTGGAGGGTTTTTGAGAGGCAATTAGGGTTTGTTTCTGAGGTTTAAAGCTTGTGAGTGATGGTAGGATGTGGGGAGAACTTAGAGGAATGAATGTATGGTGAAGGGGTGGTATTTATAAGGAGTTAAAGTAGGGTAAAATAGAAGGAGAGGCAGTCGGGCCTGCTCACGCATAGCTGCTGTCCAGCAGCTTTTGTGAGGGTTTGAGAGGGGTTTTCTTGGTGATTAAGCTAGGGTAATATGGGTAGGATACTAGGGTATGGGTTAGGGTTAATGGGCACGGGTTTTGGTGGTATTTGGAGCGAGTTTTGGGCTCGGGATTCGAGCTGCAAAACAGGGGGGCTGCTCGTGTATATGCGGGCTGCTTGGGGGGTGTTTGGGATGGAATTTGGGCCGTGGTTATGGGGGTTCGAACTGGGTTGGATGGGTAGAGGCTTAGGTTGGTTAGTGTACTCGATATTCGTGCCAACTCGTAAAGAAAACGGGCCCAAAAACCGAGCTAAAATCGAGCTCAAAAACATGCTTTTAAAACGAGTTTTCTTCGCTTTTAAAATCGATTTTTCAAATCAATTAACACATTAAAATAAATGATTTTTCAAATCAAATATATTCATAAAATGATTTTTCAAATCAAATATTTATTTTATTTTAAATAAAATAAACTTAAGAAAATAAATTCAAAACAAAATAAAATAAATTGAATTCACCTTAAAAACTTTAATTTAAATATCATTTAAATTAAAATACTCCGTCGACAACGCTCATTCTACATCGTAAAACGAACCCAAATAAATGACAGTGACAACTAAAAAATACATGTGTCCTATCATCATCGGGTGTTTGTCGGGTTCTCTATAAATTCCAATATCGACGGATACGGGTATCTACAGAGCCCCCACTTTGACTGAGGCTTGGACAAGGCGAAAGTCAAAGTATACCCCAGTCCCTTTCGACCCGAGGATTCTTCGGTCGTTTATAGTCCATTAGACTTGCGTATATAAGCTCGCCAGCTATAAGAAGAGATCATACCTGAAACTTCGTTGGGGATTGACTCTTGCTTCTATTGTGTCATAAATTGCATATATGGTGGATTGAGCCTTATGCTTAGGCGCCTACGTATCCGTTTCTGACGGAATCAAACCCGCGTCGTAGTTCGGCAACTGCTGACACATGCCCAAAGTTTATCATCTGCTGGCGTATGTCCAAAATTCGTCATCTGCTGACATTTGCCCAAAATTTATCATCTGCTGGCACTTGTCCGAATGGGACGGGACTTTCCAAGGAGGTTGTCGCCGCTTTCATCATTTGCTTTCAGCTACGGAATTCTTCCATTTCATACTCTTGCATTGAATTGAATTCTTGGTGGATGTCATCCTTTACATCTTGATAATGGTCTCTGAAGCCAACGGCTTCAGAGCCCCCAGTTTGCAATGGCTCTTAAGTCGAAGACTTTAGAGCCCCCAGTTGAAGCATATCCTGCTATAATTGGAACACAAAAACGTACTAGCAATAATCATCACATAAGCACATTTGGATCATCGATCTTGAAATTGGATTATTTTGAAAGATTGGGTCATCGACCCGAAAATTGAATTTGAAAATTTTGACTAACTGGGCCATCGACCCGAAGTTTGAATTTGACATCACTTGGAATGTTGGGCCCTCGGCCCTTCGAAAAATTGAATTTGAAATTTTGAATTTCGAAGGATTGGATCATCGACCCAAAAAGTTTTTCGACTTTCTTTTTGGAATTTTGAATTTTTGAATTTTTTTTGAAATCGAACCTTGATGGGTGAGCATGAAATACGACTCAGACACTCTGTATGACCCGTAAATAACGTGGGCGTAGCCCGCTACCGTAAAACAAAAAAGGAAAATAAAACTGTAAGTGTGTACGGGTTTTAATTCGATTATTGACTTGTTGGGGGTAGAAAGGTAAATTGGCCGTTCCGGCGCCAAAAAATGGCAAATGGGAATCACAAGGCCATCGGACTTGAGACAAAGATATCGTATGGCATGGGCGTGCTCCCAAGGGCACATGGGAATCAAGATCACTTGGCATTGACAAGGTGGATTAAACTCACGGAGCAACAACGTTGGCTTCGCCCAGACACTAAACACAGACTGATTTTATGAGAACACTTAGACATCACACATCACTCTTATTGGAAACATTCTGTCACTCTTCTCCTCGCCTCCTTTCTTTTCAGCGAGTTTTCATCATTTCTTGCCACCGCCTTCTTTCTTTTCAGCGGGCTTTTACTATTTTTCTTCCACGCCTTCTTTCTTTTCAGCGGGTTCTTTATATTTTCGGTTCCCAACACAAACCTGCATCTATATGACTCGGCATCTTTGCCTAAACCGTTCGATAAAGCTCATTCTGAGACTTGATACTATTCATCTGAACCTATATCCTTATCCTAGCCTACATCGAGTGCTAAGACTGACTCAAACAAAGGTGGCTTCATTTGGACTTGGTTAAGACCCGTAAGAAACCCACAAGATGACAACTTGGTTGATGAGTGGATTGAATCCCTTGTTCAGAAGGACTGCCTACGTATTCGCGTGGAGCGAAATCAAATCCGACGTAGTTCGATCTTGGTGCATAAACATGGCATTTTGATTATGTGTACACACTTAAAGGTTTCACCTAAGGTATCATGTCGTATCCCATTCTAGCCTGTAAGGTACCGTTGTATCCCGTGTCTAGGGTCGGTACAAAATGTTTTGATTCTTTGGGATGTGGAGCTTGGTAAAAATAGGTTCGTAAGGTAAACCATCATTCTGAAGGTTCGTTTTGTGGTGCTAAGGCCAATGGCTATGACTTATAACGTGGTTGGAAATGGTGTCTCAGATTTGATGAAACCCGAGTACAAATGGGTTGGGAAACGATGTGGGTTCAAATTTCCATGTCTGGACCCTAAAGGCTAGGTATAACAACACAAGCGGAATGATTCTCAAAATTCCCGACTATCCCCAGAATCGTCTCGGGAAGGACTTAGGGGTAAAGAGGTTACTACTTAAGCTTTTGGGCTTCGCCCATTGAACTTCAACTATGGGTACTTGACTTGACTTCTGGCTTCCGTAACTTCGACATTCAACCAAAAAGCATTCCGCAATAACTTCAACATCTTTTTTCTTTTTTCTTTTTTCTTTCATCTTTTTTCATTTTTTTTCTTTTGCTTTTTTTTTTCGTCCTTTTTTTTTCTCATCTTTTCATTCTTTTTCACCTTTTTTTTTCTTCTCTTCTTGAAAATGGTCTTCTATTCATTCCCTTAGTCACAAACGGATACACCTTAAAAACTGGGCTTCGCCAACTAAATTGGGTTAGAATTAACAATTCCTTCTTAGAACGGGTTGATATCTTCTCTCTTCGAGATGGGATGATTTTGTTGGGGAAAAGGCTTGCTTTCCATCATCGATAGGGGAAACAAGGAGCTAGTCCGGGTTTGTCATAGAATCATCTAAAAGCTTGTCACAAACGTTGGTTCAGATGGAGGTTTTCTACCACCAGACATGGAATAGGTAAAGGAATCAAACACGGGATCCTAGTGTACCTTACATTTTGAAACAGGCCGGACATATTTCTACCCCAGGGATGCCTTTGAGTGTGTTGTGAGTTTTATCATGTTTCGGAATGATTGAGGATTGGAAACAAGACATATTTGGAAACGAAACTTGAACTTTTTATTGGAAAGACAAATGCTTAACAGACTCGAAGGAACGATTCCTAGGACACACCCTAGGTCATCGTGGAACAAACGACTCAACTTCAAGAAAGTCCTAGACTCGACTCGACTAAGATAAGAAAACAGATCCCGACTCATAATTTTCAAATCTGGTCTTGAGCTTTCCCTTGTTCAGTTGTCAACTTAGATGCTCGGCCATTGTCCTTGATCCCTGTGATGGTTTGCCTCTATCCCGAGGTAGTCCTCTGAGGATCTACGCTAGTGATGGAGGTTGGTGAATTGAATTGTCTTTTATTAACTTCGTTAATGAGAGGAGTACATTCTAGAGCAAGACTCCCGACTTGAATTTCATTCTTCGGGTTTGGCAAGAATTCAGAGAAATCCACAAATATTTTCCCGATAAACACCCCTTTCAAGTGACATGGGCGGATAAGATGGGAGTAATCGACATTGTCTTCGACAGAAACAAAGTTAGCGTGATCGGCAAATGGATTAGTGATGTTATTGGGTTTAACAGCTGGGATTGGGAGCGTTCCGTTCTCAATCATGTCTTGGATTTCGTGCTTCAGTCGATAGCACCTTTCAGTATCGTGTCCCTTCCCTTGATGAAAGACACAGTAGGCATTCGGTTTGTACCATTTGCCTTGTTGATCAGCGGGAGGGTCCGGAGTTGGACCAATAGGCTTCAGCTTTCCTTGGGCTATGAGCCTTTGGAGAGCGTATGTATAAGTGCATCCGATATCGGTGAATGCCCTAGGTGTTTGGCGCTGCGACTTCTTCGATTGCCCTTCTAAGAGATTGATGGCTTCATCCAAATGGGTCGTTGCTGGGGCCTTGACCTTAGACGATGAGGCCCATTGGTACCCTTTCGGCTTTTCAGCCTCTGCCCTTATGACATCATCTTCTACCTTTATCCCGATTCTTATCAATTCTTTGAAAGAGCCAAAATTCTGGTATTTCAGAGCATTGCGGTAAATAGGTCGTAAATTCTTCACGAACTTATCTACCATTTCAACTTCATCAGGCTTCTTGGCTAATTTCACGCTTTCAGCGCGCCATCTTGCAAGGAATTCAAAAAAGCCTTCTTTTTCTTTCCGTGTCATCACCTCCAATGTTCTTATGTTGGTTTGAATCTCGACATTGTCAAGATAGTGCTTCTGAGAACTCCACCGTAATATCTTCGAAAGTGGGGAAGTTCTTAAGGTCTAGATTGTAGAACCACGCCTTCGGGTGTTCATCCAGAGATTGGGCGAAAATTTCAGAGAGCATGTCAACAGGTACTCCCTTCAGTGCTAAGTACCCCTTATAGGCCTTAACATGGTGGACTGGATCTTCTGTACCCTTAAACTTTGGGATATCAGTGAGTACCATGTTCGTGGGCAACTTATCGTGAACTGGGGCATAGGCCCTGGCATTCTCATAGTGGATGTTCTTCCCCTGGGAGAGTTTCAGACGGTCTTCGATGAACTTGAACCGTTTCTCCAGATCGGTCAGAGGTGGGGTAAATGGAGGGGAATCTTCACCCAGCTTAGATTCAATTGCATCCATGCGGGTCATCATGAGGTTCACGGCCTCGGTAAGCTTGTTAACAAAGATCTTCCATTGCTTGACGTCGGGTTTTTGGCGGCCTTTCTACAAGAAAACCCCGTACTGAGTCAATATTTAAAGTAAGAGCCCCTGCACACTTAAGGACACGACCCCTACTTGACTCAAACAAAGACTCGACTTGAGATTGACTAAACAAAGGTTCGACTCACGGTTGGATCTAGACCTTGGTTCATTTTAGACTCGACAAAACGACATGACTCAAACTGTCATAAATCGGTTATAAACCGGACTCGGTGTGACTAAACCCGTGATTGGACTAACATAGCCCATAGGTTCGGGTGAAACGTCCTAAAGGGCCTAGCTTGGACGTGTCTGTGGACTATCCTAGACCAAATGGTCGACCAACATGACTCAAGGCCCAAGAGGTGAGCTTGGGTGACCCAACAAGGTCGTGTTCTAGACTCTTAGAACGAAACACACCCGGCCTAACACGGCCATGACCCGGACACGACTTGACGCATTTCATGCTTGGTTGAGGTTCGAGAGGCACTTTGGATTGATTTTGAAAAACGAAAGATTGATTCGAAAATGAGATTTGAAATGGGCAGCATGCCGGCTATAAAAGCTCATTTTGGGCCGAAAATTCTAGTCCTATTTGGGCAGCATTCCGCGTTTTTTAAAACCATGCTATTTTGAAAGTAAGTTGTTCAAAAGTTCGGTTTCGAAAAGGACATGGAAAATTTCGAAAAGACTCGGGAAAACAATTTGCACATTGTCATTCTCATGTTATAAGGATGTATGCTCCTAGACATCTCTAAGTCTCGGCAAGTCTTCTACAAGAAGGTCTATGCCCTCCATCCTTTTGCGGTCTTATAGAGCAAGGTGTCTTAAGGTAGAGTACCTAGAAGATCGTCCCCACCATCAAGAACCACGTGAGGTGAAGTGGAAGCGAGCAATGTGCAGCTTCCTAGCATAGTGGGACGTCGCCCCCCACGCATCACGAAGAAACGCTGGGACGGCCCGGGCAAGTCCTTAAGGGTTTATGCATGAATCGTAGCACTATGAGTAATGTTTTACTTTCCAACACTTTCTTTTCAAGTTTCACCTCGGAGGAAAAGACCCTAGAAACAAAGTGTAACTAGTCCTCTTTTCCCAGTGAGTCGCCAAATCGTGGACAAGGCCCTCGGGAACTGCGTCCGCGGGATCCACACTAGGCATAATCGACTCGAGATTCTTTCGAATCGAATTAAGACATATTAGAGTCGCCACCAAGTTTTTTGGGAACTTGGAACCGTTCAAGTCAACTTTACACCTTTCATCGAAAAGCATAAAGACAATCGACTACGAGTGATTAAAGATAAAGACTTGTACCCTATATCACTCGATTTGAATGACTCTCGTAATCCAATGGTATTTAGACGGATCCAGAAACCATAGATCTTGAGTAAGGGGTGAGGGTACGTGTTAGGAAGCCCATAAGGACACCTAACCCCGCCCGTCAATAACGGCCTCTACTAAGTCAAGTGTCGGATTTCAAACAAGGTCATAGCTACTACGATATATGAAATGCAAACATTGTTTTCAAAACCCTAACATGTGAAGTTTCTATGTTGATTTAGATGCAACTAAACTAACTTTGTCAAAGTTGTAATTTAGCATGTGGGTTGATTAATCTAACAACATACAAAGCAAACAAGGCTTAAAGGGGGAATGGGGGAGCCGTTGGGATCTACCTATTACAACCCGGGCATTTCATGCCGACACAATGAGAAATTAGAAATACAACTCGATCTAAATACAATTGCTACATACAAAATCGTACACGATAACACAAACGGCCAATCGGCCTAGAAAAACGTGCACAAGAGGGGTGGCCCACGGCTTACATGACCCACGGCCTTGGGTCACTCCTCGTGATGTGTGCTTTCGCTTGATCTTATCGAATTAGACATTGGGCTACGCACCAAAGCATGCATTAGCATAAATCGGGCCATGTTGCTTTAAACAACATGCGATTTACTACGCTCTTACATGCATTGGGGAACAACCGTCTAACCAAACAAGACTAAGGTTTTTTGAAAGAGGTTTTGACTCGATAAAAGAAAACTAACTCGAAAATTACAACTCGATAAACAAACTATAAATTACAAGCTACAAAACAACGAAGAACAAATGATAAACAAGAAAAGAAAAACGAAATGAGAAAGACGAGAGACACGGCCAACTCACGGCCCAAACCACGGCCACCCTCACGGCCAAGACAAGGCCATCCTAGTTCCTAGGTTAGGTTCATTAGTTAGATCGAATGATTGCGGAACGGATTAGAAAACGAGTTATAAGACAGGTTGATCGATTGAGAAGAAACGCGCGAGTGTGTATTCTACACGGCCTAAAGGGTCCAATTAGGTCACGATATCATAAGATTAATGCTTACTCGTCGAGTGTTAATAGGAAGGTGCTAATCACGCACTCCTATGCTAGCGAGAAATCAAGTGAAAAGAAAGATGTATTCAATTAGGTTATAGAATTGTTAATCGATTTTTAAAGCTATGTCGATGCCACCTAACATGTCTAATTAGGTTATTAAATTGATCTAATGTCATCTAAATAAGTTATATGTTAACAATCAGAGGTCATACTAACATACAACGGGTCCTAAGGTGGGTCGAATTGGCCGAGACAACAAAGGGTCAAAAGCGAGGAACGAAAGTTAGAAATTCGTTTTATTTATGCCCTACCTTGAACACGAGGATATGTAAATGAGACGGGGGTGTACGACCGACTGAAGTAGTGGTTTATTTTCCCATATCAAGTCAACGCGGGTGTTCGTGGTGGTACTTTAACTCATACTTGGACTAAACTAGTTTCATAGTTAATTTAAACGATAAATAAAAGCGATAAACAAACAAAACTAAACTATAAGAAAAACAAACATAAAAACGAAATAAAAAAAGGAGAAAGAGGAGGATTTGATGCACCCTCAACCTACATGTATCGTTGACACCATCTTGGGTCGTAATCGATGGTAGATTTTATCTCGAGAGGCCGTCGTCGACGAAGAAACAAAACAAACACGCGTTTTTGGCAAATCTGGACAACAACTTTCAAACGATGATTTCTCCCTCGTTTCACGATGAAAATTCGATTTAAAAGATGTTTTGAAAACTAGAAAGAGAGGAGAACAGAGATCTTAAAGCAACCCCTGCTCGTTTTGGGTTATTGGGCACGAAAAACGAGCACAAACAGAACTGTACAGACAGGAACAAACCGCGAAAACAGAGTGTATAACACTCTGTTTTTCGAGGGATTTCGTGTACTCTCAAGGGAAATTTGGCTCGTAAATCTTTATCTAATGTGAATATGGATGTTATGTGGTTAATTAGGAACAAGAAAATCGAGTTTTGATAGAGGTTTGAGGGAGGAACGAATTGTTTTTCGAGGAGGACACACAAACAGTTTCAGTTTGTATGTCGGTTTTGTGGAGGGTTTTTGAGAGGCAATTAGGGTTTGTTTCTGAGGTTTAAAGCTTGTGAGTGATGGTAGGATGTGGGGGGAACTTAGAGGAATGAATGTATGGTGAAGAGGTGGTATTTATAAGGAGTTAAAGTAGGGTAAAAGAGAGGGAGAGGCAGTCGGGCCTGCTCACGCATAGCTGCTGTCCAGCATCTTTTGTGAGGGTTTGAGAGGGGTTTTCTTGGTGATTAAGCTAGGGTAATATGGGTAGGATACTAGGGTATGGGTTAGGGTTAATGGGCACGGGTTTTGGTGGTATTTGGAGCGAGTTTTGGGCTCGGGATTCGAGCTGCAAAACAGGGGGGCTGCTCGTGTATATGCGGGCTGCTTGGGGGGTGTTTGGGATGGAATTTGGGCCGTGGTTATGGGGGTTCGAACTGGGTTGGATGGGTAGAGGCTTAGGTTGGTTAGTGTACTCGATATTCGTGCCAACTCGTAAAGAAAACGGGCCCAAAAACCGAGCTAAAATCGAGCTCAAAAACATGCTTTTAAAACGAGTTTTCTTCGCTTTTAAAATCGATTTTTCAAATCAATTAACACATTAAAATAAATGATTTTTCAAATCAAATATATTCATAAAATGATTTTTCAAATCAAATATTTATTTTATTTTCAATAAAATAAACTTAAGAAAATAAATTCAAAACAAAATAAAATAAATTGAATTCACCTTAAAAACTTTAATTTAAATATCATTTAAATTAAAATACTCCGTCGACAACGCTCATTCTACATCGTAAAACGAACCCAAATAAATGACAGTGACAACTAAAAAATACATGTGTCCTATCATCATCGGGTGTTTGTCGGGTTCTCTATAAATTCCAATATCGACGGATACGGGTATCTACAGTAAGACTGTCTTATATAAGAGTATAGTTATTAAAAAACTGAAAATAGATAGCTAGGTTGGTTAAACTATATATATTAAGCATCGGCTTAAAGTGTGGATGTAATAGTAGGTCTCCGCATACCAGGTGCTTAAGAATCCATGGCATTTTAGTCACATGGTTCTGATACTATGTCAAGAAATCATTGAAGTACCAAGATCGATTTTATGCGTTAACAAACTAAATGGATCTCATGCTTAAACCGGCCCTTATTGGAATAATTTGCCTTGACATGATGTTTTATTGAGTTAAAATTTATCTCACGTAAAATAAAATGGTTAACATAATATGCACAATTTATATGATACTTCTCAGGTTCCATTGAATTGTTTACGTTTTTCAAAACTTTTCTCACATATTTTGAAAAACATACACAATTCAAATGCATGAGACTGAGGAAGTATCATGTTATTATATATGTACTCCCTTTGTCCCATACATTTGTTGTCCTACTCCATTTTGAGGTGTCTCAGTCAATATTCAATTGTTATCATTTCTATTCTAAGAATGAATTTGATGAACAATTTGATCATTCACACTCAATTTGTTTTACTTGTCATTTAGTAATTGGCCCCCGCCTCCTCTGGTCTTTGTGCCAAAACCAAAAGACAACAATTGATCGTGACGGAGGGAATATATTCGGAATTTAGTCGGTATACACCTTAGAAAAACAATGAGTTAGTCTTGTTTTATGCAACTTTATACTAATATAGCTATAAAACGAATTAATGTGTAAATAAAATTGTCCTACATAAGTATTTAATTTGTGAAAAGGAATATGAACTAAAGAAAAATTCAAAAACATTTTTAAAAATAAATCTTGCGTTTATTTTGTCTACCAAACATCTCCTACGAGACATGTTACAAAAACGTACAAAAGTTAACATGGCCCGTAATAGTGAATGAGCATGCTACAGCTACCTAAATGCCTACAAGGAAATGGACTATATGAGAAACGGAAAGACGAAGTAAGTTAGAGAAAGGTTGAGTTCACATGGTAGACAGCTATACAGTGTGTACGTTCAAGTTCAACTATAACGGGTACACGTCCTTACTTTTGTGGACACCTATCCCACATTCTTCTGTTTAGACTTTACGCACTCCCGTGACCTAAGTTTTATTACATACATTTCCCTCATCCTCTTCGGCTTCTTCTTTGTTTCTTATCACCGCGTTTCTTTGACTCGATTACAAGTGTCAGATTGTCGTTAAGTCTGAACGTGGATGTTTTACGTCCAACCCAAGGTTAGGGCGTGAGAAATCCACGTCTTAACCTACTTAGGAACGTAGATCAAATGCATCGAGATTAGCAATCTGAAAAAAGAATCGTTTGAATCGGACAATTGAACATAGACCATTTAAATTTTTTCATGAGGCTAGACGTGTATAAGTCAAGTATCGACCCGGAAAGCAGGGACATGTTTTATTGATGTTTGAACAATTGTATGGGATTTATATAAAACAGGTGGGAAGGCGGTACTTAAACTCGATATTATAAGGAATAATAATAGCCTTTGAAAATAGCAATTGCAAGTTAAAAAGACATTGGTAATGAGTTAAATTTCCAAATATTACGGGACTTGCCCAAGTGGGAAATCGCATTCGAGAAAAGGGAATTAATCTTGTGGCTCGCTGGATTGTCAAGCATGACAAACGTTCGCTTTCAGGTTTGTTTTGGTGGACTGACCCTCCACCTTTTGCTCTTATTTATCTTAGCAGGGATAAAAACTTTGGAGAATCCACTCTTATTCCTCGTCCTGATCCCCCTTGATTGTGTCGTAATGGCTGACATTTGTTTTTAATTTAGTACCACTTTATCAAAAAAAAAAAACAAACGATACCCCATTTCAATCATTTATTTGTCATTTTTATTTTTTATGAGATGCATTTTAATCAAAACAAACAGATGATTGGGACGAAGGAGTAATAGACATGGAGCACTAGCCTCAGTATGATGATACAACACAAGGCCGAAGCCGGAAATGTGAATTTACGTACGGTATTATGAATATTTCGATCTCAGTTATTGAATTAAGATCCCCTCAATACAAAAAACTTATGAGTAGTCAGTTTATTTGCAAGTATTATTGAAGGATAGCTTAACATTTAATTTACCTCTGTCAACATTACGTTAAACAACATGCTATAACACGAAAATGCAAAACAAAACCATAAAGAAGAAGTTGCTTGTACCAAGTGAGTAAAGTGATGCAAGGCATGTTGCACATGAATTTTGAAGATGTTAGGAGCTGGAGATTTTGTTCTACTTCCATCAGATTTACACAACAAAGTGGTCCTAAACTCTCGAGCCATTGTCCATGTGTATGATCGTTACATCTAGGAAAAATTGTGTATTAAGTTATCATTTGAGCGCCAAAACCTGCCTCAAGATTCCGATTCAATACGATATTTATGGAAGCACTCAAGTAATTCGATTTTAATTTATAAATTGTAGTATGAAAGTGAACTATTTCCTTATTTTATCAATGTGAGACATTTACGTCTAACCAAACTGTATACTAGGAATTCTTAACAAGATAAATATTACGAGTAATTATATTAGAGGTCATCTCAGATCTTGGTATCATTCTCTATACACCTATTTTATAGTGTCTTAAAATAATAAATCATTTATATAACACTTAAAAAGGGTAATATCGATACTGAGTATTATTCGATAACATGCTATCATTATCCTTATCAAACAACCCCTTTGAATTACCTTAAAATTGAAGGAAAGGTATGAGTAAATAGTGAAGAATTTTGATGCATAGAGAGGATCGATCCACAATGCATATGCAAAATGGAGTCTCGACTCTGGTCTCCCTCACGCACTCGCAGACACATGTGGGCACGTGTGTGTAATGGTAATGCATGGGGGATTTCACCACAGTAACACACATGTTTGCACGTGCGCACATATTTCTAACTAAATGCCTCCATTTACTGTCTGCTCTTCTCTTCTCTTCTCTTTTCTTATTACCTTTAGGTTAAACTTGTACTTGGCTTATGTACTTGTTCCAATGTTTTGGTTTCTCCGTCCTTTTCTTTGATTTATTATTAATTAACTAGTTTTAAAACCCGTGAAAAATCACAGGTCCTATACAAATTTCTTTTTTTTATTAATACTACTTGTATAAAATATATTTTGATTTGAAAACATTGCAGACGATAAAATAGGATGTAAATAATGAGATTGAACAAAATAACACGGTAAAATAAACAATAATAATAATAATAATAATAATAATAATATGAGATTAGTGGGGAATAGAGGCATTGTATTTGTAGTTAAAATATTGGTCTTTGTAAAAGATACAAAAAAAATCTACTCATGAGTAACTCTTCTTCTCCTCTATTAACAATCTAGTAAATTAATGGGATTTAAGCATTTAATAGGGAGTTTTTTTAATGTATATGTTGAACGGATGACGCTGCTCATTGCTCTAATAATTCATGATTTATGCTAACTCGTAAATTCAGTAATGATTTGCATTCTCAATTCATCATACTCAAATTAAATAGTCTAATTACATGCATGTATATAGACATAAGTTGTTTATATAGAAATCAATGATTAATACTTATACATGGGTTATGTATTATGTAACTTCAAAATATTGGTGCTCCGGAGATTGAGGAGTTTCTTAACCGTCAATTTAACAACGACGGTCAAGTTTTTCTCCTTCAATAGCTAAAAGGAAAATAGCCTAACAAAATGAATGAAGTAAGACTAATATAGTAATTGAATACATTGAATACGTGTGTCTCCATTTCAAATTTAATTATCATTTGATGGTTTTTTTTTTCTCTTGTAAGAATTATCTGTCAATGTTGTGTCGATACTATCACTACAACTAAAAGGCCAAGAATAACTAATAGGCTAAAACCTTAGCATAATTATTGGAACAAAAATAGATAGGCTAATATCAATTAAAATGAACGACATAAAAATACATCCTCAATATGGTGATTACTCCATTCAAGAGCTTCGGATTTGATCATCCATATGAACACATCCTCCAACATCAACTATCTATTAGCAATATCTTAGACAATAATATATCCAGCTCACAAGATCAATTCACCAAATCACAAAATCAATTTAATCCCACATAATCTTCTCTTTATGCTGTCATATTTTGTAAATATAGAATTAGCTATATTTTGTCAATCAATTAGCAACCTTTGTATAGGCTCCTCTCCATATTTAGATGTATGCTCTCCCTATATATATTGTAAACATTCAGTCAGCTAATATATACTTTCATTCCTCTAAAACCCTATTGTCTTATATGGTATCAGCTAGTCTACATCGATCCAACTCTCTCCGACCAAAACGAAACCACTTTAAACGCTCAAAACACCAAATCCCTCACCAGTCTCTCGCTATGACCATCACTCAATCTGATTCTATCATCCCCAACCCCCATGATGCCGCAAAACCATTAACGGCACTCAACCTAAATCATGTCGTCAAACTCACCTCCCAAAACTACACCACATGGAGATTTCAACTCACCAATATTCTGTTTGGACTCAGCCTTTTAGGCTTCCTCGACGGCACTGAAACTGCTCCTGCTGCCACCATCATGGATGCCAACAAACAGGAGTCCCCAAACCCCGCCTATATGTCTTGGTTAAAACAAGATGGACTTATACTCGGTGCCCTTATGGGCACCATAACCACTGCCCTTCAAACACTAATTGTTCGGGCAAAATCCGCGAAGGAAGCTTGGGACATACTTGCCCAAACCTATGCTAATCCCTTGCACATACACATACAACAAATAAAAACCAAATTCGACTCGATTTCGAAAACCACAGACAAAACCATCACCGAGTATATTCACTCGATAAAAGCTTGTGTGGATCAATTAGCTCTTATGGGCAAAATTCTTGATCCCGAAGACGTGATTTCAAGAGTTCTTAATGGTCTTGATTACGAACTCTACAAATCAGTAATTGACCAAGTTCGAGCCCGCGACACACCAATCCCGTTTGAGGTGCTCCATGAAAAATTGTTACAGCAAGAATTAATTATCCAACAAAACCCCACCACCAATCACTACCAACCCTCTGCCAACGCAGCATTTAAACACCAAAATCAGCATCGCTACAACAATCGTTCCACTGCTGCCTACACCAATCAATCCCAGACCGTTGCTCCACCACACCACCAATCCAACCCTCGACCATTCAAAGGTCGGTGCCAATGATGCCGTGAAACAGGTCATGTCATTGCTCACTGCCCTATCTTCCGCAAGCTTTTTCCCCACATAACCTTCCCTGCCCCACCACCAAATCGCTACCATCAGCCTTCTCCCCAAGCCAATGCCGCAGCCATGCCCACTGGTTACTCGGCACCCAACCCGAATTATCTACTGGATAGCGGTGCAAGTCACCACGTGACTCATGACCTAGACACACTCGCCTTCCATTCACCATATTCCGGTCTCGATGAGCTTCTGATCGGAGATGGTTCCGGCCTCCATATCGCTAACACAGGTAAACTCAAACTCAATGATATTAATTTATTTAACGTGCTTCACGTTCCTAAAATATCGCGTAATATTATTTTGATATCTCAATTGTGTCGAGATAATAAAGCTTATGTTATATTCTCACAAAACTGTTTCTTTGTTAAGGCGATAGCAACGGGAACCACGCTTCTCCAGGGCCGAGTTAGAGACGGAATTTATGAGTGGTGTCCTCCAAAACCACGAGCTTACAACGCTACCAAAGGAACCACTCCACTATCTTTACATCATAGGCTTGGTCATCCCTCATATGATGTAATAAAAACTATCAATAAAGATTTGCAATTTACTATTAATAATTTTGAGCATTGTGCATCGTGCAACATTATAAAAAGCAAGAAATTACCGTTTTCGCATTCTTCGTTTCGAACCACTGACTCGCTACAACTGATGTTTTCGGACCTTTGGACAAGCCCTGTACCTTCCTTCGACCATTACAAGTATTATGTCATATTCGTCGATAATTTTAGTAAGTATATTTGGATGTATCCGCTTAAAAGAAAATCCGGCACTAACCAAGTTTTTCTCCAGTTTAAAGCAATTGTAGAAAAACACTTTGACAAACCAATAAAACATTTCTTTTCCGATAATGGAGGAGAATATGTCAAATTAAATACAACCCTTCTTAATAATGGAATTTCCCACTCCACATCTCCTCCACACACTCCCGAACACAACGGATATGCCGAAAGACGACATCGTCATATAGTTGAAACGGGCCTCGCCCTCCTTAAACATGCTAATTTACCCACCAAGTATTGGCCATTTGCCTTTAGCACCGCCACCTACCTTATAAACCGACTTCCCACCCGCTCCCTAAATGGTAAGTCACCATACCTTATCCTTCATAATAAACAACCAGACTATACAAATCTACATAACTTTGGCTGCTTATGTTACCCATGGTTAAGACCTTACACCAAACACAAGTTCGAAGACCGCTCCATTCCGTGTGTATTTGTTGGTTAGTCTACCACACAAAGTGCCTTTCATTGTCTTGATCCAAAGACCCATCATATCTACACCTCTCGCCATGTAAAATTTTATGATGAAATATATCCTTTCGCTACCATGGCAATCACACCATCAACATCCCCTACCACCGAAGAATGGACCACCTTCTCCCTCCATATTCTTCCTCCTACCACCTCCCCGCCACCCGTCACCTCGCCCATCAACTCTCAGCCGTCTCACCCTCAACCACCAATCACCCTAGTCTACTCCCGACGATCCCCCCCCCCCCTACATCTATCCCCTCTGTCGAAACCCCATCAATGACCTTCACCACACCCGAACCCACTATTCCTTCGACAGTTGACACCCCCATCGTCACTCCCATCGACACCCCTCACTACTACAGAATTCATCAAGGACATCAGTGGATGGACATCGGATTTTTGAAAAAACAGATGTAATAATTTTGCACATCGGATTTTTATAAAAGTCTGATGTAATTATATTATATGGACATCGGTTGTTATTTTCAACCCATGTCCATTATAATGGACATCGGATTCAAGTACAACCCATGTCCATATAATCCTCAATTTGGGCGCAAAATGAAAACAATTCCCCCGCCCCAAATTATTTTCACTAGCATACTGAGACACAACTCCCTTTCCCCATTATATTCCTTCCAAAAATAATTAACACTCCCTTTCCTCTTCACTCATTCTATCGACACTACACCACACCACACCTTCCTACCGAAGAACCACCGCCGAACCGCCGACCCGCCGCCGACCCTAGTACGTCGTCTCACTCTCTTCTAGTCATCTAATTCCTATTTGATATAGGTCTGATTTTTACTTAATTTTTTTGTTATAAGTTGTTTTAATAGGGTTTATTATTGTTATTTACATACAATTTTGGGTAGTAATTGATTTGTTAGTATAAATTGATTGAAAATTTAGAGTTGTTTAAGTTAGGGTTAGGGTTAGGTGAAATTGGGGGTTTTCTATTTTGATTGTTGGTTAGGGTGGATTAATTTCTGTTACATTAATGTTGTTTGTGATTAACTCGGTAGCTACTCTTTGATGACATCTTGAATTAAGGGGTTTTCTATTTTAATTTGAAGGTAAATAAATGATTAGGAAGAAGGTAGTAGTATTTTGTTTTGGTTTTAATTTGTTTATTGATCGATGGAGGGTTTGATGTTGTTGCAGCGACTGTAAGTTGGAGATAGAGAAGAAAGTTGAGGAGAGACGAGAGCGAAAAGGCGAGGAGCGACTGGATGTGCTCTACTCAACACGGGCTCTGGTAATTACTTGTCGTAAAATTTATGGGTTTAACCTTGACGGTTAATGACTATCCATTGCAGTAGCTTTCTTTGACAAGGGTTTAACCTTGAAAGTTAATTACTATGTTACTATCTTCTCAAATGCTTGTATTGTAGTAATATTATACACATATGTTACCGAACTCGTATGGAAATGAATTCAGTAGAAGTAGTGAAGTTCCCTGAAAATCTACCATTGGTCTTTTTTTTTGTGTGTGCAAATTATGTTTATCAGTTCTGTAGTATTGCGGGAAGCTGCCTTGAGCATTTGTACCCATTTTAGTCTCTTAATTTGTTTGATTCGATGGAGATACTGTTAATTTATAAATGCAAACCCCATTCAATTGTTTTATTTTGATAGATTGTAATTCCATCATTAAAGAGGGAGGCATTTTATATTGATAGGATAGACTCTAATACAGGAATTGCTGAAAACGCTGAATGTTTTTCGTTGTCACTGCCGCCTTTCTTGGAAATCTTTTGGTACTGTCTATGTTCCTCTAATCTATGTAGAATTGTTCTATATGTATGCATGTCCAATGCCGATACTTGTCTATTGGTCAATAAAATCAGCTAGTTAAGCCAGTTAGGCTTAAGATGACATGTTCAAGTGTCTTACTCATATGTTAAACACAGTTTTTAGTGTCATACATGAGTTAGGTCAAATGAAGGGAGTGGGCGTAATGTGTGTAATTCTAGATTACTGTAAAGTTGTAGCTTAATTGTGTTTCTCTATTGCTTAATTATGTAATTGCTTTGTTGTGTGACCAATCCAATTCAAACAAGATGTAGAACGAAGAGGGATAAGTTGTGGATCTTTACGTTCCCGGGAAATGGTACTTAATCTTTTCATTTTTACTTTGTTAATTAATCTGACTGTCTGAATGTTCTATGCGTCATCAATTATTTAATTGTTATACTCATCTTCTTTGTTGTTTTATGTCGGCCACAAACAGACTGATCACCTCCAAGGATCATGCCTCAGTACAACATAACATCAGGCACTTGAATCTTACAAGTTCGAGAATCGAGATTTTGTGTTCATGGGCTTTCTCTTTCTTAAGGCATGCAAGTTTTATTGATGCACAGGTATGTTTTGGAGCAAGTTAGATATAATGGGTTAACTTATTTGTCTTCTTTATCTTTTTCCACCAAGAGAGCTTTCTCGTCTTCTTTATCATGCTATCTTTTTTGTTGACTTCAGGATCAACATAGTAGTTGATTATGTTTGTGGATTTATGTACGAATTTTCATTTGTAAGATTGTAGTAATCCCATGGGATCGGGCAGCTGACACGGCCTGAGCCCTTCGTGTAACAACACCTAAATCCCTGATCTACCTGCAAACACCATTCATCACCCTCAAAACCACTACAATGCCTCGTTTCTATAGCTCATAAACATATAAATTACTGCCATAGTTCATGATCTTAGTTTTTTTTTTTTTTTTTTTTTGTGGTTGTGGTTGTTGACTTCTTGTTGTCGTTGTCATTGTGTACTTGGCTGGAAAAGCTGGCGGTGCTAGCAATATTGTTTAGTGTTTGGCGTGGCTGCTGCGCCGATCTTCTTTGCTGATGTTGGTTTGATTACTTGCCACTCACGGTAAGGTGTAATTTGTTTGTAAATTATTGTTGTTTTGCGAAAATACGGTGTAAAATGCTTTGTAATTTGTTGTTTGTTTTTTGTAACAAGGTTTAAAATGCTGAAAAATATTGCTGTTTTTGCTGTAAAATAGTTTTAAATGCTGTAAAATGTAGCTGTTTTGCTGTAATAAGGTCTAAATTGCTGAAAAATCTTGCTATTTTGCCATAATGTGCTGTAAAATGTAGCTGTTTTGCTGTAATAAGGTCTAAATCGTCACGCGTTTTAATCCAACAAAAGCTATCAATGAGGTCAGTTTCGACATTATAGCAAAACTCGGTATTTTTTCAAGTAATTATCCTACTTTGACCTGCTGCCTATACGCATTGTGGGCGAACCTGCTGCCAATTCAATGAGCTAGCTGCTGCACCCTCTTCCCTTAATTATTAGCTTATATGAAGCTGCCCTTGTGAGGCCATGTCTGACTGCCCCATTGTCATTAATATGCATTACAGATTTTTCAAGACACCACGCCATATTCACAAGAAGAATTAGATGAGGTTCGGGACTTGTGGGCAAACTATTTTCTCAATATCTAGCCGTAGATAGCTAGCTAGCGTAGTAATGTATTAGGTAGTTGCATTTTGAAAAACTGATTACATGATCTGCAAGACCATATGTTATGTTGGCTGGGATTTGTTATGCCCTTTGTTGTTGTTCGTTAGTTGTTGAATTCGGATGACGGAGACGGTTGCGTTGTATGTTGATTGGGATCGGTTTTTATTAATTGAAATCGATCATTTTCGTTGAATGGCAGTTGGCATGTTTTGTATTAATGTTTTGGCATTCAAATTGGTGTAATGCAATATGAATTGGCCTGCTCTTTTCAAATTTTTTTTTAAAAAAAAAACAATATAAAGGACAGCGGATTTATAAAAGTTCGATGTAATTCTAGCTTCAAAGGACATGGGCTTTCTATAAAAATCTGATGTACATTACACATATGGACATCGGATTAATGTTAAAATCTGATGTTCATTACTCATATGGACATCGGATATATTTAAAAATCCGATGTGCATATATTAATGGACATCGGTTTAAAGTCCCATGTCCATTACACCCCATATGGACGGGACTGAACTCTACATCGGCCTATAATCCGATGTCCATGTGTCTAGAAGTCCGATGTCCTTCATGATTTCTGTAGTAGTGCCTATTGACAATCCCTTCGAACCTTCTGTCCCCACGCCCACAATGCCTTCCACTACCACCCTCCCAAGCTCATCTCGCCCCAAAGACAAACCACCCCCACCGAACAAAACGGTCACCACTCGACTTGACAACAACATTCGTAGACCAAACCCAAAATATGCCAAGCTCGCTCTCAAAACCACACTCCTTACCGCCCTTCCTAACACCATAAAACAAGCCCTCGTTCTCCCTCATTGGCGGCAAGCCATGCAGGATGAGTACGATGCTCTAACCAGCAATAATACATGGACCTTAGTTCCGCGCTCGACCGCTCAAAATATTGTTGGTTGTAAATGGGTATTTCGAAATAAATTCAATCCCGATGGTACCTTAAAACAACATAAAGCACGCCTCGTTGCAAAAGGCTTCCATCAACGACCCGATATTGATTACACCGAAACCTTTAGTCCCGTAATCAAACCCACCACAGTTCGTCTTATTCTCTCCCTCGCTGTAACCAAAAATTGGCCTCTACGACAACTCGACGTCAACAACGCATTTCTGCAAGGCAATCTTACAGACAATGTTTTTATGACTCAACCACCTGGGTTTGTTAATCAAACCAATCCCGACTTTGTTTGCAAATTAAATAAAGCAATCTATGGACTAAAACAAGCTCCCCGAGCTTGGTACACCGAACTCAAAACCTACCTCACAACTGTTGGCTTTAAGCAATCCATTTTTGACCCATCTCTCTTTATTTTACAACAACCTACACTAACACTTTACATGCTCATCTATGTCGATGACATTATAATTACAGGACCTGACCCCTCGCATCTACAAACCTTCGTCACTAAACTCTCTACTAGATTCTCCTTAAAAGACCTTGGACCTTTGTCCTACTTTTTAGGCATCGAAGTTACACCAAATGCCCTTGGCATTCACCTCAGTCAATCAAAATATATTCAAGATCTTCTTACAAAATACAAAATGGCTGAAGCCAAACCAAATACAACACCTATGGCTACATCACCACCTCTCATTAGAGAGGATCACCATCCCATTCAAGAGCAATCCACCTATCGAGCCATCGTCGGGAGTCTCCAATATCTCTCTCTCACTCGACCCGACATTGCCTTCGCTGTCAATCGATTAGCACAATTTCTCCACTATCCCACCTCGAATCACTGGATGGCCCTCAAACGCCTTCTACGATACCTTCAATGATCTCAAAACCATGAAATCCAATTATACAAAGACACACCCCTTTGTCTCCATGCCTACTGTGATGCTGACTTCGGCGGTGACAAAGACAACTACCTCTCCACCACAGGCTATATTACCTATCTTGGCCGCAACCCCATTGCTTGGTCCTCCAAGAAACAAAAAGGCGTTGCTCTCTCTACAACAGAAGCTGAGTTTCGAGCCATTGCCTCTGTCACCACGGAAACGTTGTGGCTTCGCAACCTTCTCTCCGAACTGCACATCCACGTTACCAAACCTCCTGCCATTTTTTGCGACAACATCTCTGCTACGCTCTACGCCAAGAACCCGGTCTTCCACTCACGCATGAAACACATGGCCATATCTTTCCACTATGTCAAGCAACAACTTCAGCTTGGTCAAGTACGCATCTCTCACATCGCCAGCAAGGATCAACTAGCAGACATTCTCACTAAGCCGCTGCACAAACAACAATTCCATGAACTACGCGACAAGTTTGGCCTTCTCCAAAGATCGTCCAACTTGAGGGGGCGTATTAGCAATATCTTAGACAATAATATATCCAGCTCACAAGATCAATTCACCAAATCACAAAATCAATTTAATCCCACATAATCTTCTCTTTATGTTGTCATATTTTGTAAATATAGAATTAGCTATATTTTGTCAATCAATTAGCAACCTTTGTATATGCTCCTCTCCATATTTAGATGTATGCTCTCCCTATATATATTGTAAACATTCAGTCAGCTAATATATACTTTCATTCCTCTAAAACCCTATTGTCTTATACTATCGTGTTAACTGATATTGAACTAATATCTGAAATAAAAAAAAAATGATAATTCTTAAATTGTGTTCTGTACTCACCAATTGTCATGTATTCATAATTAAAATAGGAAAATCTCCCAAAAAAAAGAAATTCCAAGAAAAAAAATGAAAAACATCATGCTACCTCTTAAAAAATCCACATATTGTCGACTGTCATTTGCACGTATTGATCTCCAAGTATGTCATGCTCCTGAAAATTCAATCAATTGTAAAAATTAGTATTATGCCAAAATCAATTGTACACGAAATACAAAATTGCATAAGATATACCGAGTAGGTGTAAAATATTATCAAATGAGTTTTGTATTAATAATTAAATTAGGAAAATCTCCCAAAAAAAAATTCCAAGGAAAAAAAAATGAGAGACATCATCCTCTTAAAAAAATCCACATACTTGTTGATTGTCATTTGCACGTAATGATCTCCAAGTATGTCATGTTGCTGAAAATTCAATCAATTGTACAAATTAGTATTATGCCAAAATCAATTGTACACGAAATACAAAATTGCATAAGATATACCGAGTATATTTAAAATATTATCAATGAGTTTGACCAATATAGTAAAATCTTATCATGGAAAAGAGAACATGAGAAAAACGAATTAGTTGTAGGTTGATAAATAATTATAATAAAAATGCATGTCTATTGTTGTGCTCATGGAATAAACATGATCATCTCAAGAAAAAAAGTAGTAATTAAGAAGTCAGAATATCATCAAAAGTTTTAAGGTAAACTAAAATATGAATCATATATTAGTTCTTCAAAAAAAAATACGAATCATTATAAAAAAACTTGAGAAATGAGTTATGGAGAAAGAAGATGAAAAGTATGGTTAAATACTTGTGGTGAATTGAATAAAGTATTGAAGTGGAAGAAGATAAAATGTTATTGTCTTCTTTAATTTTTTCTTGTTATAGAATAATATAAAAGAGAAAATGTAGAGAGATAATAGGAGGAGAACATTCCATTGAGATAGTTTTATTCATCCCAATAGGGGGTATTTATAGAGTACATATCATGTGTAAAACCTAATAACATTAAGTACATAATGGACCATAAAGCCCAATAGACATCCATATAATACATTTCATAACACTCCCCCTTGGATGTACATTACTGAAGAACATGCTTCGTTAAAAACCTTCCTAGAAAAACCCGGTGGGAAAAACACTAGTGAAAGAAAAGAGTACAATAATCTTCAAATATGCATAATCAGCTGCCTCGTTAAAACCTTTCCATAGAAAACCCAGTGGGACAAAACCATGGATAAGGAAAAAGAGTACAACGCGTGCACACTCCCCCTGATAGTTACATCACTTGAATTAATGTCAATGCAACTCATGATGTAGCAAAGTTTCTCGATCTTGGAAAAACTATCTTCGTATTTGACCAACTTTATAGGTGCCTTCGATTAATAGGATTCGTTGATTACTTCAAATTTCATAATATGAAGATAGTAATTCATAACGATTTTCACATCTTCACTTCAAATAATCTTGTCACTTTTGTAATTGCACCTTTCTTTGATTTATCATATCATCAACAATAATGTGCATGCATATAATATGTGACTAAGTTCTAAACTATATGATATGAAGTAATACAATGATGTAATATTAAAACAATATGAAAATGCTTAAATTAGTCTCTATATATGCACATGCATGATGACTCGATAATGCAAACTGTACAGTTTTATTTTAAATATCCATGATTTGGATGGATTTCAAGTTTATGAGCTCATTAATAACCATATATATGTCGACTGTCAAATGGACTTATAAAGTCCTAATTCAATTGGCTGTTGAATATTGCGCGCAAATGTGTATCCGTTTCATATGGATATACTTTTATGATCATATACTAGAATTTCTAGAATTGATATTTTTCATATATTACACTGCAGGTGTAATTTAATATGATAAAACTACTTTTATTTTTACCAACTTTTCACTTACTTTCTCCCCCTAAGGTGGTAAAAATTATATCCAAAATAGATTGCAATCATTTATAAAACCACCCTAGAATACGATTTCTTATATCATATACAAATGAGATAGAATAGGGGCATTTTGTAAGATCATAAAATATTTTGGGGAGTAGTGAATAATGTAATTGGCTCTTAATGTGCTGAATCAAGACGCCCAATTTAGAAGATCAACTTGTTCACATGATAATAATCAAACTGTGAAATGTTATTGCACAATTACTCGTATTTTGTTACGTGGTTTTCAAGCCACTAAAAGCAATATCAATTTGTAAATTGAATTTATTAGGTCTTTTCAACTTCGAGTATTAATGTGAAACACATGTTTAGATCTTCAAATATCAACCATACTCATTAGTGTAGTCTCCTGTTGTAATACGGAGTAATATTTATATGCTACACATGAGAGTTTCACTACATTATAAGCTTTATGTTTATAATAAACGGGTATACTAGAAACCCATATGAACTCAATGTTACATCAAAGTTCTTTAAGCACGTGTTGATCATATATGTCATTTCATGTCAACTTTTGATAGTAGTTCGCAAGCAATTTACTATAATCCTCCATATTTGGGGTTAGATATACCTTAATATGTGCAATTGTGCACTACGGACTTGCCAAACTAAAGTTGGATGCTAACTTATGGTTAGCTATTATATCGTATGTGCTCAAAATAACGCGTCGTCATCTTGCCAAATATATGATTTGTTATATGATACATTTAGTGTCTTAGGTAACTTGGCAATATTTAATATCCCCATTGAGAAATATGACGAATGATAAATAATTAAGTCATAAAAATTTAGAAAATATGATTTCCCGTTGAGGAATGAAAAAATATGGGTAAGACTACTCCATAAAAAATTAGTCTTGCATTAAAGTTATAGGAGACTCTTTCACATTATAGAGATAGTGAACTGATATAAGGTTGTTTTGATAGAAGATCATCCCACATTATTATACTAATAAAAGACTATTTCATATTAATGTGATGGATATTGTATCCCTTATAATGACATGAGACCCCTTCACATGGATTGATAAAAGATCGTCTTAAATTATAATGACTGATAAGAGATCGTCCCATGTTAAATAGATACGAGATGTCTCATATATGAAATGGATAAGAGCTAGTCTTAATTAAATAAATATGAAATCATCTTGAGTTAAATAGATAGAAGATCTAAATTATGATGATAGGAGACCGCCCCACATTAAATAGATAGGAGACCGTCTCACACTGAACTGACCCAAGATTATGTCAGATAGGAAAATGTCTCATTTTATATTGATAGAAGATCGTCTTAAATTAAAATGACGGTCGTTTCATGTTAAATAGATAAGAGATTGTTTTACATTAAGTAGATAGGAGTTCGTCTCAATTAAATAGACAGGATGTCGTCTCACATTAGATAGATAGGAGACTATCTTGTATAAATATATTGGAGACCGTCTCACATTAAATATATAAGAGACCGTCTTATATTGATGTGATAGAAGATTTCTCAATACCTAATTTGCCATGTCAATATTAATGAGATTGATACCAAGAATTAATGAAACGAGTCTCGTTAATTCTTCATCTAAATAACATCACGATTAGGATTACTCACTATATGTGTGCAAAAAACATCACAGACATTACGAATTTCGATACGTACGTGCCAAGTGAGAAGAGGCGGCATGAAGAAAGCAAAACCCATTAATACAAATATAGGGATTTACTCTGCCGCAAAGACCAAACAACTATCCCATTGATGTTTCATAATACATCAGTTGCTAAATATACATTCCCGCAAATTAAAGTTTCGTGCATCAATTGTTACATGAAAGACAATTAAATTACTAAAGAGAAAGACGGGTACCTGATAAAAAGATGTATTACACCAACATAAATTTGTTCAATGAAAATCCTAATGATTGTACCTGATAAAGGATCTATTATCCGTGACCAATCATGAGATGAATGCCAATATGCCATGCTTTGAGCCTTTGACGCTAAGGAGGATCTTCATAATAAAAATCATAGCTTAGCGCAGTCGGGTAGAGTTCGTTCGTGCTGGTAACGTGTTATAGAATAATATAAAAGAGAAAATGTAGAGAGATAATAGGAGGAGAACATTCCATTGAGATAGTTTTATTCATCCCAATAGGGGGTATTTATAGAGTACATATCATGTGTAAAACCTAATAACATTAAGTACATAATGGACCATAAAGCCCAATGGACATCCATATAATACATTTCATAACATTTCTAATATTGTAGTTGTAAGAATAAATATTATGGGACATAAAACAAAATAATTATGATAATGAGACTTGTAATATGACTTCTTGAAATCATGTGGTTATATCACATGTCATTTAAAAATGTACTCAATGTTAGTTTTTTTTATACTATTTATTATATAGATTTTAAAGAAACAAATAAATGTATACTTTAATTTTATGAGCTGTGTTAAAATGAAAAATTTAGCCGATTCACTAACATCTATGTTCTCTTCCAAAAATTTCAATTAAAATGTGAAATATAATTGTAAATTATAAAACTTTTATGTGAATTTTGGTAAGTTACATCTTTTTTTGGTTTTTTTAGCTTATCAAATCTTAAATATATACATTTAATTTAAGAATATTAATGATGTCTTTTGATTTTCTTTAATTTTATGTTACACAATATGTAAAGACATTTTTGTAAGGACTTTTAGTAATCATTCATTTTTTTATAAGAATTATATCAAATAACCAATAATGTAATAATAATTAATAAATAATTAAATAATCAATAAAAATTAATAGAAATTAATGGGGTATAAATTACTAAATGTTAATGCCATGTGAAATTAAATTAAATGCTTTAATCTAACCTGTTAACTATATTGTATAGATATACTTAAATATTTACAGAATTTGTTTGTAAATTACTTAAATTATATAAATATTTTCTTATCCATATATTTTATATTTTCCAAAACCTTACCCTTTACGTGAAATAATTTCATGAACTAAATACACGGTATTATTATCCTTTTAAAATTCTATTATTAGTGTTTAATTTCACTTAAGTATTTACAGAATTTGTTTATAAATTACTTAAATTAACTAAATATTTTATTTTTCATATATTTTATATTTTCCTAAGAAAATATTTTATATGATCTTTAATACCCAATTGTCGATTAAGTAGTTCCATAAAACATCGTCTATATATAAAAAAGTTATAGTAACAACAATAGTGATATGCCCTTCAAAAAAAGTAATGAATTAGTGATAATACAATTTTTTTTTTCAACTTCATTTATTCATCTTCGTTCTTAATTTCATATGTATTCAGTTTTTTATTTATTTCGAATACATATAATACTACTCCATATAAAATATCTTGAAATTATTAACTTATAATTAATGCGTATTTTTTTATTATAGTTTTTTTTAGTTAATTAAATTTAAAGCTAATGGAATATATGGATGGATTTTTAAAGGAATTAAGTATTTTAAATTAATGCAATATAATAATAAATTGGATAATCCATGTCATATTAGTTTGTCAAGTCACATTGTTACGTGACTTTTTTTCATCCCGCGTGGCATTGTCTACGTGGCATTTTTAGGCTAGCCTTTTAATAATATTTATAGATTTTCACTTAGAAGAGTAATGAATTACTCTCTTTGTCCCGGTTATTTGTTGTTCTTTTTTATATTTGAGTGTCTCAGTCATTTGTTGTCTTTTCTATTTTAAGAATGAACTTGATGAGTAATTTAATCATTCTTATTCAATTTGTTCCACTTGTCATTTAGCTATTGACTCTCTCCTTTTTCCTTGATCTTTGTACCAAAAAAAAGAGGACAAGGGAGTAGATTTTATCAGTTGTTATCTGACATGTCAGCAGCGATTTCATGGTCAAAGTTTTAATTCCCTAGTCATTATCACGTTATTTGGACATAATCCACATGATTTTTACCTTTTTACGGACACTACTTTGTTTAGATGGAAGGTTTGTGTCTTTTGTACCCTTTATTTATTTTAACCACAAATGTAATACGGAGTATTTATTAGATATATAATCCGGAAACCGGGATTTTCAGTTTGTGACATAAATATATACAAATTTATTATACTATAGTTATATAAAATTTATAATATATTTTATTATGCTCCGTATAATAATGTATTACTTCCTCCGTTCTAAAATAATTGACGTTTTCAATTTACGAGGTGAGCCTTTGCATTCAATTTATACAAAAATATATTGGTCGAAAAATTATAAAAATTACACCATAAAATTCCTTACGAATAGAGCTTTAATATGAGTATACATTTCAACATATTTAGTAATATATTTTGAGAGATATTGAAGAGAGAAGTGAGTGTCTCGAAAAGTGAGAATGACAATTAAAAAAAACAGAGGGAGTATATTATTTTAGAAAAATAATTACATTAGAAATAAAAAACAATTAAAATGTAATAGTTCAGTTATAATTTAAAAAGTTTGAATAAGATAAAAAACAACATTTTTTACATTATTTTCTTAACTGAAAATGATGATATTAATGTGATGACAATATGATTTATTCATGTTTTAATAGTATTAGTTGCGGAAGTAGTGAAAGTAAGTAACAATAGTAGCAGCAAAATTAGTGAAAAAAACAAAGTGCAACGAGAGCCGAGACTAGTGAAAGTCAATGCTTAAAATGAGAAATTGAGAATATTAAAAATAAAACTAGTAATAGTACGTAAGTGTAGAAAATATATCTCATAATTTAGTTGATACTTTTTATCTTTATGATAATTTTTTAAAAAAAAAGGCATAACAATACCAATGTGAATAATTAAAGTAATTGTATTAGCAGTGGGAATAGAGAAAGTAACATCAGTAATCACGAGAGACGAGAGTAGTAAAAATAACAGTAGTAAACTAGTAACTGAGAAAATCGTGAAAATAACAATAATGACATCACCATTATTAACCGTCATAGTAGGAGTAATGGGAGTAATGGTTTTATCTCATAATTTGATTTCTCAATTTTATCTTAACCATAAATTTAAGAATTGTCATACAAAAATGTACTAAAGATCATAGATGTATGAATTAAAAAGTCAACACAATTATATTTCTTATGAAATAAAGACGGAGCTGGAAACAAACACATGTAAAAACATTAAACGCACTTATAACTGACAAAGTTAACCCGACCTAAAAAATCCGATCCTTACCTGTGCAAATATAATCCAATAGATTCTGAAAACATTGCAAACGAAACTGATCCGACCCGACTTAACAATGACCCGACAAAACCCGATTAAAGTAAAACCGAAATCAAACCTGGAGTCCTGGCCCGATAGCGTACGTGAACTGAGTCAATTCGATACCTGTTTGTGCTAAGCGGCCAGCTTATGCGCAAGTAATTCGGGCCCAATAATGTTAGGCAAGACCTAGTTTCACTAACTCACTGCAAATTCTAAGCGGCCTGCTTATTTTTCCATTGGATGGGCTCGGTAAGGTCTTATAAACCTAAGATCTACCTTCCGTTCAGTTATTTGTCTACGTTTGATTACGCCACAAAAACTAACAAAAGAAGAGGGGCCCAATTATTGGATATGTGGACCAAACTGAGTGTAAAAGATCATATTTAGAGTTGGCATAAAGGGCCGCGGACTGGTGGGCGGCACGACTCACGGCACGGCCCGGTGAGAAAATCGAGGAAGCACGGGCACGTCACGACCGGGCATGAGACGGGCTCCGACGTGATTTTCTTCAGAAATCTGTGCCTAGGCACGGCACGGCCCAAACACGGTGGAGCCCGGCACGCACCAGGAATGGTGGGCCTGGCCCGGCCCGGCCCGAAGAATAGCCCGTTGATCATCATTTATTAAACAAAAAATACATAAATATTTGATAAAATATATATTTAAACCATTAATCATCATTTATTAAACAAAAAGTACATTAATATTTAATAAAATATATATTAAAACATTAATCATCGTTTATTAAACAAAAAGTACTAAAAATATATCTATTATATAACATTTTTTTAAATAAAAAAAATATTAAAGCACCTGGGCCGGCCCACGGACAAGGCACGAAAAGCCTATGGGCCAGGCACTGCCCGAGCACGGAAATGACCGTGCCTTGAGCGGGTCGCGGCATAGGTTTGGATCAATGGGCTAGCACGGCACGGCACGAGGAGACCAATATCCGTGCCTGGGCCAGGCCAAATTTAAAGGAAGGCACGACGGGTCGGCCCAACATGGCCCATTACCTACTCTAATCATATTGCCCATCCAAGACATTTTTAAAATAGAAAGCTAAACAATTGACTGGACACCCAAATATGAAATAGATAAACAAATGACGAAAACAGTATTTAGATTCAAATTGCCTATGTTTCCATACTCCTTAAAAAGTCTAAGGTTTGGTTACTGTTCCCAGAACAGTAATTTTGTGCGTTTTGGACCATTTTGCCCCTGAGTCTTCTATCTTCTGATTTCACGTTGCTTTCCTTCATTTCTTCGACATTTTCTCCCTCTTTCTCTTTCATGCGATTTCATCCTGCGTTATTTCGATTTCCTTCCTTTTACTGATTTTTCATACAACAATTATTTGGGTTTGCTCTTGCATAGGGTATCAAATGTAAGCAATTTTATCATTTCCCAGGTTTAATTTCCATTTTTTTTCTTCCCATTTTCCCCTGATTACCATTAGTATTTGGGTTTTTTTTGCTGATTTGCTCTATTGTCTCTATTTCTCTCATCTCATTTCTCTATCTTTTTTGTTCTTCTTTCTGTGAAATTTGTCGCTGATCCAGAACTTCCACTGTTATCGTCTTCCTGCAGTTCTGCCTTTTCATTGATGGTCACACTTTAGGTCAGTCTTTTTCCTTTTTTTTATTTTAGAGTTTAAAATTGATTTCATGCAATCATTTGGGACTTTTTAAAAGTTTATTAATTTAATTGATTGCATGCATTAATTTGGGCGATTTGAAGTTCTTCTGGGATATATCCGTGCTTCGCTTTAATCTTTTCGAATTTGGCATTAGCAGGATTATTGAATGAGAGTTAATAATTTAGGGTGTAATTTTTGGATTAAGATTGATTGCATGCAGTGATTTGGGCATTTTTAGAGATTTAGATTGTTATCTATTGTCGCAAATGAAGTGAGTCGGATTCTGTGTGACTTTTTTTACCGCTTTTCTCTTTTATTTGTTTTGGTTAATCATGAGATGTTTAGCATTTTAGCATTAAGATTGTTATCAATGGTCCTAGATATGAACCATTGATGAGTAGTAATAGAGTTCAAGGTACTTAATTGATGATGCTTTTCTAGCTGTCTTTAAGAGATACCAATTTCATGATTGCTTGCAAAGTTAACTGTCATTGATTGCCAAGGTAGCAAACAATGCATGTTCATCCTAATTTTACAACTTCATGGTTTAAAATGGAGTTCACTGTGATTGATTGCCAAGGTAGCAAACCATGCATGTTCGTCCTTATTTGACAACTTCATGGCTTAAAATGGATCATTGATATCGAGAAGTCGATGATGGGCTTAACTCTTCTTTTGCTTTTATTTGGTTCCCCTGTAGAGTGGTTCTTCAGGGATCAAAACCACACGGGAGTTTTATGTGAATGTTCTTCAGGTTAGCTCCTTTCTGATTGTGCTCTCCGATTAACTGTTTTATCTAGGACTTAAATGGTGCTCTCGATACAAAGCACTTGGATCTTGTTTGGTTGCAGAGTTTGAGGGGAATGGGATAAACACAATATCCATAGAGAGCTACAACTGCTTTTGGAGCTTGCTGACATTCTTGTGGAGAGACCTTCACAATATGCTAGGAGAGTTGAGGAGACATCGCTCATATTTAAGAATCTACATCACCTACTCAACTAATTGCGGTCTAATTAGGTACTCTATAGATGAGTTGCTTTTACCATTCTGTGTTTCCTGTTCTTGTACTTGAGTAGTTTAATTGACATTTTCGAATTTTTATGGATTATGAGCGGCCATTTAGGGTTATAGTGACGAAAAATAGCATTTTGCAATCCTTTGTTTGTGTGCCACTTTGTATTTTGTAGAGTTCGGGATTGCATTTAATCTAAATTTTGCTTTTTACATGTTCGACCTACTGCTCAATCATTTTGTCTTTGTTTTTGGGGGATGCACTCCAAGTGTTTGATGTTTTGTCTAATTCGGGTCATGTTGCATGCAAGTTTTGGTTTGGTTTGCTACCTTTTTGGAGTGACTTTGCATATGTCTGGGTTTATTTTCGGTTAAATATATAACCATTTTAAAGGTATCTTAGATTTGGTCACTTGAAAATTATGATTCTTAGTAAACAAACTACATAGTACTTTGGTGGTTGCTATGATCTACTACATTCGTAGTTATTTTATGAAAATTGAAAGTTTACTGCGAACTACTCTGCAAATCATGACGGTGTCCAATGATCGTGAACTAGCAGGATATGCCTTTGGGGATAAAAACCCGAAAATATGTATTCTTGCAGAAAAGTGCATCTACCGCTGGGAACAAATAAATTTGCCCTTATGAGCATAGCAGTTGATTTGCCAGTAAGCATTCCCTGGCTATCTGCATTTAGTTACCAAATATCAATTTTTATATCATTCTCACAACACCAAATATCGTTTTTTATATCATTCTCACAGCATTTCAAACATTTGATTCCTGAAGAATGTGGCATAACATCTTGAGACATGGAACAGAGGATTTTTGGGTATAATGGAGCTAAATGATCTTGGTAAAGGCAAACTATACTTGTCTTGGGAGAGATAGACCAATCAGGTGAGCATATATTTAACCAGTTAATACATTCTACTATTTGGTTTTTTAACAAAAGGAATTCGCGGATAATGTGAGCTTCTTTTTTACAGGCTGGTTTGAAGGGCATGTCTATTAATCTTTTCCTTTCTGGTTGTCTGAAAGGCGAGGCGTCTACCGCTAGGAACAAATAAATTTGCCCTTCTGAAAATAGCAATCGATTTGCCAGTAAGCATTCCCTGGCTATCTGCATTTAGTTGCCAAATATCGTTTTTTATATCATTCTCACAACATTTCAAACATTTGATTCCTGATAATCTAAATATTGACAAAGTGATTTAAAAGCAACAATGGTGATCAACAATGGTGCAGCTAAATATAAAAATTCGAGTCGAATTGTTCCTTAATGGTGGCAGAACCCAAAAATATTAAGGAATCAAATCAAACCACTTTGGTCAGAATATAAAGTGATTTGGTCACAATATAAACCATTTTGATCAAATCACTTTGTTCTTTAAGGAATCACTTTGTTCCTTAATATTAGGTCGAATTGTTTCTTGATCACATTTGAACTCTTCCTGATAATCTAAATATTCCTGCTACCCAAGCTATGTTGTGAGTTCTGTCTCTGCATCTTTCTGCCGTCTCTCTCACTCATCAAAAGCAACAATGGTGATCAAGAGTTGAATCCGCTGATAGTAACACGTAGCAGGTAAGTTGCTCTTCTGATTAATTTTTTTTTTCTTATTCTTACTCTAATTCATCTTTCTAATCTAAGCACTTCTGATTCCGGTTAATCTCTGTTCAGGACCTTTTACTGAGTCGTCTTGATTTGATTGTTTTTTTTTTCCATTCATCCAGTGATTATTCACACTACAGGTATGTGTTTTTTAAAATTAATTTAGGGTTTAATTGTTAGGTTTAAATTGTTTTTGTATGCATGCGATAATTAAGGGCGTCCATTTTGGTTTAAATTGTTTGCATGCAATAGGTTGGACAATTTTAATTTCTTGTAGCTATTATTCACTATGATGCATGAATGGAAATTCTTGCTACCTGTTCTTTAGTTGAAACGAAATTTGCTTTGAGCTGATATTGTTTTCGAAGTTTAAAGAACAACTTTATAATTAGACTTTAAGTTGATCTAATTGCTCAACGGTGAGACTTTGGGAATGTTGATATACATGGTTTACTGATTTTTAGAAACATCATGAAGTTAGGTAATCATTGTTTTCTTCTTATTGAAGTGGTTTAAATGTTTATTGAATAGGAGGTAGGTCAGTAAGTAGGCTGCCTAACTTCTTTCTGATTAAGGAGCCATTTCCTTGTTTGATAATCTTTTGTGCTCCGCATTAACTATGATTGATTCTCTAATTAATGAGACTTCAGTAATTCATCATGGATCATGCTCATACTGAAGTTACCGTGTTTTTGCTTCGTGTTTCCATACACGAGCATTTCATTTGACGACTTTTGATGGTGGCTGATACATCTGCAGGGATTTACAGAAAGCAACTCAAAATTTTACAACAATGATTGGTCAAGGTGCATTTGGTCCGTTATACAAAGCACAGATGTTGACTGGCGAAATAGTTGCCGTGAAGGTTCTAGCAACGGACTCAGAGCAAGGCGAGAGAGAGTTTGAAACGGAGGTTAGTGCAGATAATAAAATTATGCTGACGTCTTGTCCTGCAATAATTGCAAATTGGTACTCAGAATTGTGGAGCTTGTGGAGTTCTGTAATGCTATAGATAAAATAGGGTTTTACATCTTCATTTTATTTGCAATTCTTATCAGGTGAAACTGCTCGGAAGGTTACATCATAGAAATCTTTTAAATTTGGTTGGATATTGTATAGAAAAGGGCACAAACATGCTTATGTATGTCTACATGAGCAACGGCAGACTAGCTTCTCATTTATGTTTTAATGATATGTAGAATGATGACTCATATGCTGTAAGATGGTGTTAAGCAAGCATAGCTCAGCGGCTTGTATGTTATAAAAGCTTTATTTGTGTTTAACATAATGAATGCATCATTTGATTTATTTTAGAAATTGGAGGATGTAGAGCTTCAGGTGTGAGGAATGTGCACATACAAGCATTATGATTCAGCTAAATTGAAAATTGCACCTAAAAATTGAGCTCAGTGTGAATATTTGGGAACGCGATTTATGCAAGTTGAGATAACATGTTTCAAAAGATCAAACACTAAACTGAATTTATAGAAATATGGACTCATTCATCTTATGGAGGTTTTACTACTACACTTGATGGCGACGTAAAGAGGAACAATATGAGTGGAGTTATTGCTAATTGATAAGTCCATTTTAAATAAGAGTTTAACTCCTTTTTTAGATCGGTTTTATAGTATTATTGCACTAATATTAGTGTATTTGTGAGCTAATCCCATGTTCTAAGCGTTTTGCGTGTATTCGTTACATTTTGTAGGAATTGGAGTTTTTGTGGCCTTTTCCTGTCAAAATAGCAAACATCCTGAAGTTTTAATAGTATAGTAAAATAAACAATAGAAGTTTGTCTCAGGCAGTTTAGTGTTAATAGAATTCACAGAACATTGCAATAAAATTGTAATATTAGACTTACCAAATGATTGCCGCTTATTGTGAGAGGATACTGAAGCAATACCATCGATTGCTAACCTCCGAATACTTTCTAACATTGATCTACAGGTGGGAGTTGTTCCTAATCTGAGATTTTCTGCTATACTTTGACTGTGGCGCAAGCTTAAAGTCAGTGTCTTCTATTCTTTTGTCTTTGCAGACACAACAGCATGTGTAATGGAGAAGACTCACTCTTCTTTCAGGAGGCGTGCTGTTGTTTCTACAAAAGCACAAGAATCGAATTCAGCCTGCCGGATCTCCTTGAATAGATGGTTTCTGTGTTCTCCGCGGTTTTAGGGCGGGCTGAGACGCAAGTTCAAAAGCCACTTACAAACTGTACTGCCACCAGATCCACTGTCATCAATACCTACCTACCGCAAGACGTAAGGTTTATCCCCTTTTAAAAGGTTTCTATTTTTTAAATTCTAATAAATTGAATGCTTGCTTGGATGATTGCATATAGTTCATTTAGATAATTTAGGGTTGACTTTTTGGATTTGGCTTGATTGCTGCAGTGATCTGTTGAGTTTTAGAGGTTTAGATTGATTGATTAAATGCAATAAATTGGGCAAGTTTAAATTCCAAGTTTATTTTGGGATTCAACAAGTACCAATCACCTTTCTACAGCTTTGAGGGTCAGGCTGGAAAGTGGCGAGAAGTGTCCAAGATCACTTCAATTGTTGTGTGACCGTTTCATTTTCAAATATCTTTGTGATTGAGACATGAAAACATGATTTCGACATTTTCAGTTGTAGGGTTGCATATGTATGCACTTGCCAGTTATCAGTAGCAGCAACGTGGATTTTTGATGAAATTAGGCTCTTGTTCTGTGGATTCAGGATACCATTACCCAAATGGCTCTTGATGTGAGTTTTCATCTATTGTGTAATTAATGTTGGTACCCTTACCCCCGATTCATTATAATTTCTTTCATTTTTGTGATAACTCAAACAAGCTAACAAATACAATGTGATTTCAGACTTTAACTTTACTTCTATTAGTAAATTAAACTTGATGTGTTTGTGGCTTGATTATCTTGGTAGAAGGGTAAGGAAAACCGAAAGGAAGGAGAAGGAGAAAGACGAGAGGCGAAGGAGGCGGGAAGAGTAGGGGAAGGAGGAAAAGGGAGGAGGGGTAGGGGGAGGAGGGGAAGAATGGGATGGAGGAGGAGGAGGAGGATGAGGGAAGGGAAGGGAAGGAGGAGGAACTTTAACAAGGTATAGGGGTTGCATTTTGGGTGGTGGTGTTGAAGCACATGGAGCTAATGGAAATAATCATTAAGAAAAGAAACACGTACAGAGTACATCTTAATGCAAGGGATATTATAGGCAAATCGGTCAAATAGGCAGCTGTTATTAAAGCGTATAAAAAAAGCGAAGCTGGGAAAGGGTCCCTATTTAAATAATTTTGAGTCTTTCACACGAAATAAGAATTAGGGGTCGTTTGGTTGCATATAGGAATTTGTATTACCTAGGAAGTTATAAAACACGTGAATTTGGAATTCATGTGAATTACAAAAATATGTTTGGTTGCCATGGAGGAAGTGCAATTCATGTAGGCATTCTAACTTACCTAGGAGGGCCTAGGTAAGCAACTTCCTCCATTGTGGAGGAATTGGAATTCATGGGAACTTCCAATTCATGTGAATTGGGGTAACCAAACAACATACCCATTTTGCAATTCACATGAATTTAAGCTCCTACATTATTCAGTGGGTAACCAAACAACCCCTTAGAATTGAATTGTATGTAAGAGTGAAATGGATTGAGTGAGAGAGATTTTATTTTAAGTAAGGCAGATGATGGTCTTAGATGGGTAGAGGTACCTCGTTGAGAAATACGGCCGTATGTAAAAGTGGAATAAAATGACTAGGTGAAGGAGTATAAAAATTGTAGTTTGAGGTGCTAGGAAAACCAACAATTAAGGTAGAATGAAATTATAGGCTGTGAACATCATAGAATTCTTCTTGTTGTGTTTTCTTCCTGTATTTCTATCACATCACAGAACTTTAGTTTCTCATCCATATTCGCTTTTGGTTCAGATTGGGGGAAACCATATTCGGATTGACAAAGCTTACCTATCGTCCCACCCTAGAAGAAACAGAAAGGAGATAATGCATGAACTCCACTTCACAAGAGCCAACGATTTTCAAACTATAGTCATGTATTTTCTGGGATAACTTGGGGTTTAATGGGAAGTGTTTGTTGTTTCAAATTTCCAACATGATATATAGTGAATCAGTGGTCAGTTCATTTTCTTTCAAATTGTAGAAATTTGGGAATTGTTCATACATATGTGAATACAAACACGATGTAGAAATTCGTTAGGTAATTCTGAAAGTATTATATTTTGAGTTATAAAAGAACGAAAAATTAGGTAATTCGTTAGGTAATTTCATTTCTCTTAATTAATTCCATGTCTGTTGT
Source organism: Silene latifolia (assembly GCF_048544455.1). Lineage (NCBI taxonomy): Eukaryota > Viridiplantae > Streptophyta > Magnoliopsida > Caryophyllales > Caryophyllaceae > Silene > Silene latifolia. The sequence goes on along the minus strand of NC_133528.1, from coordinate 138,809,520 downwards.
GTCTCTTTTATGACTGCACCACTTCAATTTATTTTGCAGGTTATTGATCACATTTGCTGTCTTTGAAGCAGATACATTTAATGGAGGATGGCAGAGTTGAGATTTTCAGTAGAAACCTTGAATGCAGTACAAGAAACTACCTAGATGTTGTTGATACTGTTAAAAGGTATTTTTAGTTTAGACTTTACCTGTTTGTTTGTTAATGCTATAGACAAATTGGGAGCTAATTAAGTGTGTGAATGAAGCCTTTGGGTATGCGTCTGGGCAAGGTACTGAGGTCTGGACAGTTGTGGATGTTGTTTGCTCTTAAGTAAGGTATCACTTCTAAATTCTGCGGCTGTTTTTTTCCATTCATTTTGTGAGTTTCTCCCTATGTTGAAGGGATTACCATATCACATTGTAAAACAATCTGCTTGCTTATATAAGTTTGAGCTTGAGAGAGATGTAAGCATCCGACACTATGTTATGTGGAATTTATACTATCTGATATGTGGATAATTGACATTCTGAGTTGACTTGACACTTGAGCCATCATTCTATCATAATTCTACACGAATTTGCACCAACATTAATTTTGACAGTGATTAGTATGAAGTAATCAAGGAAACAATTTATGTTCACTACCACCCTGTACCGAACTACTGATTACTACAGCTTGAGAACTGGACTGATCATTGGGTCAGCACTTGAGGGTTTACTTGCTCACGTGAGGTTCTGTGACCCAGTTTCTTCCAATATCATGTTACTGATACGAGTTTTAAGTACATATACTTTGCAATCACCGTAGATGAAGTGTGGAAGCAAATTATCTCATTTTCTGAACTGATATTTTGTAATACAGCCTGCAGAAAAGTACCGTGGGATATTCTCCGAAGATTCTTTGTTCAAATACTTCGGAAGGTTAGTTTTCACATGTCTCAATCTTTTTAGTTTAAAACTGGGATGTCCTTCTATGTCATGTAATAATTATGCATTGATCTAATTTGGCTGCAGATTTTCGTACTTCTTATCCTGCCTCATTACATCCATTTTCGCAATTGTAGTGACTGTCAGTGCATTTTGGCTTTCGGTTAGTCCCTTTAGCATCTTGCATTTGGAGGATATTCCAATGCTAAAGTCACCCTCTTGCATGATATCTTTTTCATATTGGAAGTTTTACGTAAAATGACTACTGAAATTTGTCTCTTTACAATCATTTCCTTGTGCTTAAAGAACCATTTTATGCTAATGTTAATGTAAAACACATGGTTTTCACTTTTCACAATATTAACTTCTATAGTTGAGAATATTTATATTTAAGTTATCTCATTGTAAGAAGGTTTTGTAAGAGATTTATTGTCTATCTATCGGATGTTTAACTTATAGGATCTGAATTTGCCAAGGGGAGGGGGAGGAAGAATTTAATTAGGAATTTAATTCATCGTATTAACCTAAATTTTAAAACACAATATTGTGTACTACTAATAAGTTTATAAAAATCATTATTATTGCATTTAAGTTTTTTCGTAATATTAGTATTGTCTTCCTAATAATTAAGTCTCCTCCTCTTTTCTATCTTACTTCGTTTGGTTGTTATTTGTACGTTGGACATTTCCAAGGTCCCACAATCAGAGGGCTCTAACATTATAGAATGAGGGCTCTAACATTATAGTTTATGCATTGTTATTTGTACGAAGGACGATTCCTCTTTATATTTCTAAGAAAGGAAACCCGGAAAAATTAATTCGTAACACAACTATTAAGTTCTTCTAAATTAAAGCCTCAAAAACTACAAAATTATGGGCGGACTCAATGGGAACACTGGTTAGAATTGATAAGTAATTATCAATATACAAAAAAAAATGTAAACTATTTATTGCTCAATCAAAAAGATAAATTTTTAAAAAGCGAGAAATAGAATATTTTAGCATATAATTTTTTTTTTTACGAAGACAAGAAAGATTCATATAGTTATGGCGAACCATTAAATGTAAATAAAGACCAATAATTTTTAAAGGATTATAATTATTACATATATCTGCAAAAAAAATTTACCAGTACCATGTTTGGAATTAGAATACTGGTATAATATATTATGCTAATATTTATTGATTACATATGTCAGCCCGATTAAATATTAACAAAAAATATTTTTAAATTTTAAAAAAATGGCAGTACATGATACGTATAAAGGTACGGGATAAAGAATGCTTCAATTGTATCGAAACCGAGTAACCATACTATGAAATTTCTCAGATTAACGAAATAAAACGCAAACCACAAATTTGCATTCAAAAACCCAAAAAAAAACCCCCAAAAAACGTAAAAATAAATAAAGAGCATGTACTTAATGCTCTCATAGATGCAACTATTTAAACGTATGAAATTATTGACATAAATACATGCAAGGGCAGTTGGTTAGTCATCACTATTCATTTATATTGCTTAGGTTAAGTAAGATTAAATGTCATTTTCTCCCCTCCTCTCCTCTATAAAGGTAATAGAGTGCATTACAATTACCCTGTCACCATCATCCTGCTTTTATGAAAATAAAAATTACACTATTATTTACCCACGAATACACTACCTCCCTAACATGAATACCTTCACATGCACACGCCCTTTCTTCGAAGATGAGCGTGACAGAGAAAAATTTATAGGGAAATATGAGGACTGGAAGAAAGGTCGCTTCAACTGCAAAGAGATATTTGTTAAAGCGAATGTATTGAAGGCTATACCACAAGATGATGATATACAGCACCATCAGGCACTTGGTTTAGAGGTTGTTCTTTCTAATGTGTTTAATAGGCTCTCAAAAGCTGATAAGAGGAGTGTAGCCGAGGTTTGCAAATGGTGGGCAGAATTGTTCCTTGTGGGAACTGAAACTTCAAAAGTACTTGTCGATTATAATAACGAATTAGTTTCAGAAAATATACGTGGTTTGATCACGGCTCAAAGGGGCCAAAAGGTGGTGAGGATGTATTGTGTATGCAAGAACTATACGACTACAAGAGAGAAATACGAATGTCATCGTCGCCTAGAAAAAGCACACCCAGTTTCGGAAGATTTCACTATGTGGTCTGAAGACAACTCTGGCAGCGAGGGTTACTATGATTCTGACTGCTAGGTTTATGCCAATATAATTATAGTGCACCCTGCAAACTCTAACTTTGTCTTTTTGTAACTGGCTCTAATAATAATAATAATAATAATAATAATAATAATATTATTATTATTATTATTATTATTATTATTATTATTATTATTATTATTATTATTATTATTATTATTATTATGTTTATGTTTATGTTTATGTTTATGTTTATGTTTATGTTTATGTTTATGTTTATGTTTATGTTTATGCTTATCTGTGGTAGTTGTAAATTATACTACTAGGTTAACGTGTTGCAAGTGCATGCACACCCAGTCTTTATTTTGTTTGCTAACATTTTGCATTGAAATGCTATGGATAACAAGTTTCCCTTCTTTCTTACTACTGTTTGGACTTCCCTGGCGTCTTTGATATGCTACTATTCTGTAGATGTGCTCCTTTATTTTTTTCCAACAGTATTAAGTGTACATGTATGTTTAAGTTGATGGACTTTTAACGAGGTTTAACTTGCCTATTTTCCCCTGGAACAAAGAAATTCTGAGCAAGATGGTGTACATCTCACACTTGATCCAAAATCCATTGAGCGATTACTTTATGCTGTCAAAATTCGGCTCTGTTTTAGGTCACGATGGGTCTGACTTTCTCAATATTTGGGTTTCAACAGGGTGATTGTGATGGAGCTGGATGTCATATCAACTACAGGTAAATACTGACTTTTTACACTAACGCCCTAAAATAAGTTTGTGCCAATGGTAGTACTGAACTAAGTACCACCATACTCAATATATTATACAAGTTTCATGTTATACCCATGTGACTGCTTTGATACTGAATTTAGTTCGACCTTGGTGAAATGATGTCGTGTTTAGCTTGCTTACAATTATCTGAATAGATTAATAGGTATACATGAATTATAAATACTAATGGTACATTTGAGCTTTGAAGAATATTGTTTATCGTCTTAGGAAATAAGTAATTTGATTATACGATTTTACCTTCAAATAGTTGATAGGGTGATGTCTTTTAATGATTTTTGACATACAAGAAAGATAAAAAAATAAGCACATCATTAATAGTTCTGTTGGAGTCAAAGGGAAATATTTTAGCTTTATTCCAGTGACGGAGCAAAGAAAGCCGGAATGGCCGCATGGATGACTGTTCATTTGACCGACATAAAAATCACGGGCCTCCAAAATTTCAATATATTACGAAATTTACTTTAGTATATCTTTACTTAGATAGTTGTTTTCATTTACAATTATGTTGCGTTATATCTCGATGATATAGTTCATATTAGGTTCCTTTTTTATTTTCAAAATTTTCAACTCTAATCAAAGACCAGTTGGCTTGTCATATGCTTTGGTCCATTTAAGCTTTGATCATTGGGGTTAGTCTCACATCGAGGGGTGCGGATTTGCCTTTGCATTTACTTTAATCATTTGTTTTTTTAGTCAAATACCCCATTTAACAATAACCATATTTTTTTGCCTCCTCCCTCAACATGTAACCCGCAGCCTGAACAAATAATCCGACAAAGTTTTGATGTGGGGGCGTAGTTATTTGTCATTTTAACACGGCTATTGTGTTGAAATTGTCACGTGACAGATTTTGTTGAATCAATGTGTTGAATTCTGAAGGGAATTAGGATGCAGTGTTTACCGTACTTGTCATGAGTTTCTCATTTTTTTTAAAGCAATCTTGGTTGCAGTTCTCTTAAAGCTTCGTATCAGACTGCCAAACATAATCTTGGGCAACAGTGATAATGCTGTTTTATCATTTAGGTTCCATTTTTTCATTTTGATTTTATTTTGATTGCGTGCAAATAGATTGTTATGTATATCAAAAATGTTATCATATAAAGTAGATCGAGTTAGATATCTAAGTTACCAAGTTCTGGTCGACTAATGTGTAGTGATAATTTACTCCCATTTTATGCTTACTATCATTATTCTATATAGATATTGATTTGATACCGGACTCCTTGTTGTCCCAAGAATTTCTGTTATTGATCTGAAATGCATATGTGCATAAGATATGTTTGCTGAGTTCTGGAATTTGCATTAGTCTTCACTTACAGATGGTAATAAAGTGACTGGGAAAGTTAATTGCAGACATCACATGGTCTTGGATGTCCCTTTAGTTACACCTGTTGTGGGTGTAAAGTTTTTCGGCCGAAATTAATAAATGGGTAGTAAGGTAACGGAATCAAGAAAGAACATAGATGATTGTCGTAGGGTATTTGAACCTATACATGTGCAGATAGTTATCAATTGCACTAATAAACGCGTTTACATATTATCGTTGGCTTTCATTGGAGCCGTAATCTTACATTGTTTTTTGCTGCAGGTTCAGCTACTATGGAACTGTCTTCGTAGTGCCTGCATAATATTACTGGATTGCCAGCTGAGACTGTGGCACAACATTTTTTGCACAACATTTTTTCCTCCGTAAATGTTATGTTTGTTGAATCTTGTATCGATCTGGATGGAATAGAGTTTGTTTTACATAACATTTAGAGGAGAAGGATGCTTTATGTGTTTTTGAGAATATATATGCAATCTTTGTATGACAAAACTTTAGTTTTTCAAACAGTTACTCTTTGTATTATTATGGATGCGTTTCTGGAATAGTCACTTTTACAATGTTTCCAGCTACGAAGTTTAATACATTGAAGCCAAGATAACAAATAATTCCAACGAAAGAGCTTTAAGGATATCACGGCCTTCATTTCTGTTGCACCCCTTAACTCTCTTTGCCACTCTGCTTCCGAATTTTTGCATCAAAACAAGGCTTCAGAAATGCAATGTCGATGTTCTTTAGGATTGTGAGGGCTTTTGTAACGTCGCAAGTATTATCACAAGGTAAAAATGACCATTTCTGATGGATAGGAAAAAGGCCAAAGATTGAAACTCTAAATCTTCAAGCATTGTAAAAATCTACAATTACGGACAAAAACATATAGGTGCTCCATGGTCTACGCTTGACACTTAAAAACCGCACTTACGACTTAATTATACATTATGAGTAAACATGCCAAAGTGCAAAACATATACAATAAATACAACTATTTATCTTCGCCCCAAATTATGAAAACTAAGTGAATCATGTGCGTATTTATATAATAGAAATGTTGCAGATGATATTTGGTGTTCGGAAAAAGATATAACTTTGAATTGTTTTTTTATTATACAAGGCATTTTAAGAAGCATTACACAGGCAACGATCACCAAAACTATTTTTCCTACGATATCCACTGATGAGGTAATATAAGCGATTAACCAAATTGAGGCACCACAGCCGGTAGAGTAACGAACAATGTAATGAAAAGGGTAATGAAAAGAAGAGGAGGAGGGGGATAGGAATGAGAAGGAGCCTTCAAAATGTGTTAGATCAAAGAAAGTGGATGAATTCACTAAGGTCGTGTCACAAATTATCGGAATTTTATCTTCTTATCTTGTTCTCTAGCTGGTATTATATGTTTCACCCTATTCAGTACTATCTGTAATTTATTCGTAATCATATGTAATTTTCTAATAGTAATAATCCTGTTAACGAGTTACTTAGCCTTCTGTAAGATTGTAAAATGGTTCAATATGATAAAAAATTATTCAGACAAATATACTTTCCGATGCTCAGCTACTCCAAAATTAGATTACTATTCAATGCCATTTGGGTCGTTGATATACCCAAATTACTTAAGCAAACCGTTTCGCCAAATTGGGACACTGCGCCCATCGGGCGCAGTGCCACAACTAGTATATCGTAAAATTTTATGATCCATACCCAATGCCCCGTACACTCTCGGAGTCTCGTTAGTACCTCCATCCACTGATCCAAACCAAAATTAACATGAATTTTGACAGCTTTAATAACGTTACTTTCTCTATTGGTATAATGATGTAAATAAGGAGGGTGGATGATGAGTCTTTGGTGAAAGTTTTAACCCAAAAAGGAATGTATAGTTTGGTTTGGATTGGGGCTGGTCAACCCAGCGAACAGGCTTGGGCCGGGCATGTGAAGGCCAGCCCGTAACCGGCTCAGAGAAGGTGACGAGTCTAAGCGGGCCGGGTCAATTCAAGCACAACCCGGAATTGGCATGATTTGGGGGGGGGGGGGGGGGGCCTAGTTCCGGGTTGAAGCGGACCTAGAGAGCGGGTCGGGTATTGTTTCCCAGACCCAGGCACGACTTGAGGTAGGAGGTGATTTGGACCCGGACGGCCTAACACGAGTTGACCGGCCCGGACTGTAATTAACCCGAGTTGCGGGCTTGTTACGGATGGCCCGAATCAACCCTTATCTTTGACAAGCCCTAGTTTGCATCAAATAATATAAGTGTTACAACGTTATTTTTAGGATGGATGAGAGGGACTAGAAAGTATTGTTTATCGGCTTTAAACATACTTTCATACGGATCACCGCAGCCTGACCTTGGTCTCAAAACGCAATCACTATAAGTTTTGGAAATCGATCAAAATCCGATGCTGTGACCGAGGTTTAATACACAAGTGGAGTGGAGATGAGACGAGACGATGGACTGGCTACAAGAGAAATACAATATAATCAACATAGGAGACAGAGAGCTTGCAAGCACACTTGACATTTTCAAGTGCTACCATGATTCAGAATCATGAACCATGCACTTCCTAACTGAAAAATATGCATACAACCAGTACATTATACTTGCATAAATTCATAAATACATATGTAATTTGCATTTCACTCATTGTACAAATTAATCTATTTATTCCTGTTTAATTTCACTCTTACTTCTTGTCCGAAATATAAACTCAAGCTAAACAATCCCCCCTTGTTGGTAAGGCTACTAGACAGATGGGAAATATTTGTTGAGTCCCCAAGGAAGGGAGTAGAACTCTTCACTCCTCGGGTCTGTCTCGAATGCTCGATACTTGGTCCACCAGAGCCTTCCACTGTCTTTCCTCGTTTCGGGTTGTCTACGGTGGAGTGTCAAGTCTAAGAACAATGCAATGATGCCGCCCACTGTGGCCGAGGAGGTGAAGATCACTTGCACCAAGCTGTTGAACTGCACAACATTACCCAATTCAGAACCATCATCTTGCATTTGAGTCACATTAAGGCTCTGTTTGGTAGCACATTTCAGATACTTTTTTCACTTAAATACCTTTTTTGACAAAAATTCCAGGTAGCTTATTTTTTGACAAGCGTGACAAGTAGCATTTTTAGCAAATAATTTACCTGAAATAAAATTCTACCAAGGGTAGCATTTGAGATTTTAAGTAACTGGTTTTACTTTCCTGTTTTAGCCCTTCAATCCATAATATTACATTATTATCATATCCTTTCACGTCATTTCACCAAAAATCAACTACCTTTTTAGCTAGTTTGGCAAACATTTTTCATATAATCGTTACCTTTTCAGCTCCTAATTTTCAGCTACATTATCGGTCACCTTTTCAAGTTTTTTTTTTTTTTTTTTTGAGGAAAAAAGCACGAGGCTTAATTTAATAACGATAAATCAACGTTTACAGCATTGCCCGCTCCCGGAGGCAAGGCATCCGACCACACAAACTTACCTAAACCAAAACTACGAACGTGAGCTAGCTCGTCACCTTTTCAAGTTTTAGTTAATTTTCAGTTTTCAGCTACCTTAAAAGGTTTCAGTTACCTTCTCAGCTAATTTTACCAAACATAGTCTTACATTACTAAATGTAAATAAGTAATAATTAACATGATTTTTCGATATAAAGGGATATATATAGAGAAACAATTTTGGTTACTAGTTTACTACGGAGTACAAATTTTAAGCCTAAGTTCCGAGTATCACCGCTTAATCACTGTAACAACTTACTGACATATACTAAGGGTTAAAATTGTAGATGTAGTGTTAGTTTGTAAATAGCAGAAAATGAAGCAGACATACAGCCTTGGAATTAGTGGAAACAGGAGTGCGTCCGTCAACCATGAGATAGTCATTGAAGAACTGAGGTACAGAAAGGCCCATGTACAGTGAAAGCCCTAGAATGAACTTTGTTCTAAAGCTATTCAGGTTGCAGAACTGCAGAAAGTCTAGCCCTGCAGAAGCTGCATGCATAACATTGCGAAAGAAACCAATGTCAGAAACCCCGAAAAAAGGCATTCTTACAGAAACAGAACAGTAGAATATCTATGCTTACCTACATAGGCATACAGAACACAGTTAACTGCTGCAAATATGGGTAGTGGTATAGAAGCTAGGACCGCCCCAAATTTCCCTGATTTGAAGAGACAAAATTAGTGTTGAATCGATTTGGTAAACAAACATACGCGTTTTTTTGGTTTACTCCATGTTGGATAATGACAGTAGAACGCACCTAGAACCGAAAAGAAAAGCATGAAAAATGCGGCAATTTGAGCAACTCTACGACTTCCAATCTGATTAAGTCCCAAAAGTCCTACATTCTCCCTACAAAATCAAAGAAAATCCGAAAGGGGAACATTACGCGTTAAAATAGTTGAATAGGAATGCTGATAAGTTTTCTACTGTCCAAAAAAAAAGCGAGGAATGTTACACTGATGCAACTGAGCCACAGACTGTACCAAATGCCCCATTCAAGAAATTTCCAGCACCCTACAATTAAAACAATAAATCTTTCTTTTAGATTCGGAATGCAAAACGAGATGGTCTCAGACTGACAGGAAAAATGAGAAAGACTCACGAGCCAGGTAACTCCACGGCCTATAACTGAAGACGGGACTGGTGTGGCGCTGCCATACCTTGCTGCTGCGATAAATGAGCCTGTAGACTACACATTCAAGAAACACATTATCTCCATACTGTAGAATTATCCGAAAACCTGAATGTTGGCGTGTGAGGAGAAGAATGGTACTTGGTACAAACCTCAATAACGGAAACAAAAGTGGCAGCCATCATAGCAAAACCGCTGGTAATATTCAAAGTTGGGCGTCCCCATTGAAACGGGTAAGGGACCCGCAGCCTGCATAACAATATCAGGAACTCATTACTGTGTATAATAATTAAGAAGACAAGAATATGTTGATCTTCTGGTATCATCTAGAATGAACTCACCAGGAAGCAGCACCGATGAGACCACTGTGATCAGTACGACAGTAAAACTGAGTACTTGGCGAGGTGTTCTTAAAGGCTCTGCCTGCTGTCAGGACTGCTGCAAAAGCTGAAATTAGGGCTACTGTTGCTATTGGTGCATATCGGCGTCCAACGGATTTAAATGGCTTCAAGATGCTACCAAGATACTGCATTATCAGTTATGTTTTCATATCTTAGCCAAAATAATGTACACGAGTACAACAAAAGCCGAGAGATTGGATGCTCGTACCTGCGAGAGAAATATAAGTACAGCAAGAGCTGGGATTCCGATTGCAGAGCATTGAGCAAGCTAGCATAAGATCAGATGGACAGTATATAATTTCAGGTTTGGTAAATAAATTCCTAAGACATTAATGACAGGATCATGGTACAATGATAACTAGCGTACCAGAGGGAAACCGTACTGTAATAAGCCAAGTCCAGTTAGAGTCACTAGAGGAATAGCAGCAAGAGGGCTTAAGAACCTACACTAACAAATTTCCATGAGCAAACGCTTTACGCAAGAAACGTATTTTTAATAAGTCAGTCGAAAACAGTGTTTTTCCACCTGACCTTACAACAATCCTCCACAGTCCCAGAACCCCAATTATGACTGGAAATATCGATGCAAACATTATTGCCCCTTGGATCGATCTCATTGTTGCCCTGAACCTCTATAATGCAAACAACAAGGCAAGAGAATTAAATTCCATGTCACACAAAAACGACTTCTTTTCTTTCCAGTAGTTATGTACCATGTGTAATGTTAAAATGACTCATACATAAAAGTTCTTGATTTCAGTCGTAGAGTCGTAGTTTATGAACACAAACCTCATGAGGATCAATGATGTGGGCAAAGTGGCCAGTAAAGATGATAGAGATAGCAGGAATGACAAATGCATAAGAACCTCCAATCACTATTGATGTTCTACATCCAAATAGAGTCTGCAGTAAGGTATTCAGTCCCGACACGAAGAGTAATGTCTGTATCACTTTAGCTTTCTCTTCCTGTTAACCACTTACAGTAATCAGAAGTATAAAACATTAGATTAATTACCAAAGTTCAGATAAATGTAACTGTAACATAATAATTCTTCACCTGTCCCCCTCCCATTTGAGGAACTAGTATAGATGGAATCATTACAGTTGTCCCAAGCATTACTAGAAAATGCTGAAAACCAAGAATTATTGATTCATCTGCATTTTTGTAAAAGTAAAAATCAGCTCCATGCCTCCATGGTCCTACTCACTAAATATGGACAAACATTTTGTACTTCAAACCCTATGAGATGAATTAGAGGTAAATTTTCATACACAAATCATTTTTATTTTTTTGTGTAAAGGAAATTATAAGGACAATGCAATGACCGGCCGGGTCTTGGAGACCGTGCGTTGAATACTTTACCGGTTGAACTAGCTAACATGTGCAGAAACTTGCTTTATTAAGGATAATCTCGAGTGATGATTAAGTGGACATTTCTTAAATAAGGTATTAAGAAAAAATCTTGCCACAATTAAATAAGAATTTACAAGAATAAGAACAAATATGATGCTAAAGGGGTTTAAACCAGGGTCGTGAGTACCACACCTCATGACTTTACCAGTTAAGCTAGCTGAGAATTGAGATCTGCATTTGCAATGCAAGGGCTAGTCTAAAAGGCTAAATTTTTGTGACTTCTATAATTATAATCAAGAAAGTCCACTAAGCTCTTTAGTTGCTATGTAGCTAAACACTTGCTTATCCTAAATTCATAAAAAAATAATAATGTTAAAATGATAAAAGCTTCTTCAATTGTACAAAGTATGTATGGAAGTGTGTTGATCAACTAAGGTAAAGTAGACTACTTAACAAACAAGCTAATTAACCAAAACCCTCTAAAACCAAAAAAACAATTGATAATATAAGCCTTACGGTTCGAATCACCTCACTCGGGTTGTATACTTGTATTGATCTTATGCCTCATCATAGACGACGGAAAAGAAAAGAAGTACTAGTAATAAAGTTTTAACCTTACTATATAAAAAAAAAAATTAATATTTCATAGACAGAGAAAGATGATCAAACAATTCAAAAACATGCATACGCCAAGGAGGGTTGCTTGTAATGCAAAAATCGACACCAGGGAGCTGCTCCTTCACCGGGAATGGCGCGGGATCATCACCACCCTTCGGTGCAGCCATTCTTAACTTCTTAACACAACCAAATACTAATATTACAATATTGTTATAAGATATGTATGAGAAGTAATGATGAAATTTGATAAAAACATGTAGAAATGACTAAGTAAACAAATGTGATCTCTTACGTAATAAAACAAAATGGTACGTAACATCAATGAAGAAAATGTCTTTTTCATAAAATCATAATTAGTTAAATTAATATGACTACTAGACTTGTGACTATAACTAAAACATAATATATGTTTTTTGTTAATTTATTTCAAGTTTTCGAAGAAATGGCAAGAAAATGAAGTTTCAACAGATTGTTGTCAAGAGTAGTAAATGAGTGATAGGTAAAGGAGGTAGAAATGGAAGTTGTGACAAATATTTCAGTGTAACTTTTTGTAGTTTGGAAATAGCTCATTGTTTTCCATTATTAAGAGACCATAACTCATTACTCCCTCGGTGCCGGTTATTTGTTGTCCTTTTTCATTTTGAGGTGTCTCAGTCAATTGTTGTCTTTTCTATTTTAAGGATGAACTAGATAAACAATTTGATTATTCACACCCAATTTGTTCCACTTGTCATCTAGTAATTGACCCCTTCCCCTTTTCTTGGTTTTTGTGCTAAAACCAAAGAACAACAATTGACCAGGACAGAAAGAGTATTTGCCTTTGTCATATGATATATAGCTATATAGGCCCTGTTTGATAAATAACATATTGGACGAAATTAGAGGTGGTAAACGGGTTAATCGGATCAGTTTTGGTTTGGGTTCTTTCGGATCGGGTTATTTCGGTTTATCTTTTTTTTCGATTTCAGTTCGGTTCAACTCAGGTTGGATTCAGTTTTCACTTTTAATCGATTGTAGGTATTTCGGGTCGGTTCAGGTTCGAGTCGGGTCAATATCGGAGCAAATAAGGTTCGAGTCTGGTCAATATCAGAGCAGATGAGATTCGAGTAAGGTCATAATCAGATCGAATGTCAAGGCACTAGGTCTTTATTAATTAAAAACATTGGATATAATATAAATAATTTAAAAAAAAAAAAGTAATATATGACGTTTTTTTTTTGTATAACTACGATATAATATTAATTCATTAACGTCAAATGAGTGACACTCACGTATAAAACGACACTTTAGATGTGACGCCTAGGTACATTCGCGTCATTTCGGGTTTCAATGTTGGGTTTCAGTCATCAATGTACGGGTTGAAATCGGTTCAGGTATATATATCGGTTCGGATTAAAACAAATCAGGTTGAAACAGTTCAGGTTCATTCGATCGTGGGTCTATTTCGGATATTACAACTTCGGTTTGATTTCGAATGAATTCAGGTCGATTCAAGTTTCGGGGTAAAGTTCAGTTATACCTACCTTTCGGATGTACGGTCAGGTGTTGATTCAGGTATTTTCGATTGATTTTTCGGGTTCCAACAAAATTAGTAGATTTCGGCCTAATCAGTTGTTTGACCAAGCAATCTACTATTTTCATGTGTTTGGTAAACGGCGTATTCTGAGAGCATATTGCCGGAAATTACTGTTTTTGAACATGTTGTTAATAGCAACATATTGGTTTAGCATATTCAATTTATTCATGAAACCATTCTAATTATCCTAAAATCTGCTAATTACCAAACACCCTTTTCTAATTCTGCTAATTTGTTTGATAGTAAAACTTGCTACTAAAGTTTGTTAATCATATTCTGTTAACGTTATTTGCTATCATGAATCTGCTTCTATTGTTTGCCAAACAGGGTCATACTAACAAATGCAGTCGATTTGTTCGATATTAACCTAAAGTGAACTAAAGTGAAATGAAGTAAACTAAAAAAAATGGAGATCAAAGCTGAACTAAATCGCGAAATGAACTAATAAATTAAATGAATAAATTGAACTAATAAGATCTGACTCGAATTGAACTATTAATTTTACTAATTTGAAATTAAGTTTGAAAAGGTAAGGCATTGTTTTCATGATAAAATTAATATTCGACGGGGATTGACTCTTTCTTTTTAGATCGTGTCATGATAATACTTACTCTTTCAGGTAATTATACACATTTTCTTTTCGAAAAATTCTTAGGTCCTCCGGGAGGACAATAAATGCGTCCTCCTTAGTCAATAAGAAGCTTGCATTTCTAGTATTTCCTATATTTACCTTTACATTTATATCTTTTTTTAATGAAAACTAGTTTTAACACCCGTGAAATGCACGGGATGATATATGCCGTTCATTTGATTTACTTTTACTAAGCTTAAATGACCTTTGTAATGCTGGAAAATTGAGTGGAAATATTATAATTCGTATTATGCAATATCACACATAGTTTACATATTCCATTTTTGGGTGTCTTAGTCAATTGTTTTCCTTTCTATTTTAGTAATAAATTGGTAAATATTTGACCGAACAGAAGGAGTAATCGAAATTAAAGTATCAAAAATACAGTGAGGTTCATTTAACGAAAAGTAATGAAAGTCAAATGGTTGATAGAAAAAACATTCAATAGAATCTACTTCATAACAACTCTAAACAATAAGAAAAGGAACCTATATAAAATAAATAGGCCCAACATTAAAATGTACAACCCAAGTTAAAATTAAGATGATTTATTTTTTACAGAGTAAAATGTAATCAATTATGATTAAAGTTGTTTATGGAGATTTGGTGTTTTTGCAAAAAAAAATGAACAGTAAACATAAAATATCCAAAAAAAAAAAAAAAAAACTAAATGTACGATATATATCGACGACATTAACGGTTGTTGCTTGGTGCATGGTAGCCTTAGTAGAGGTCACATGTAATTGTTTCAAGCTGACCCGATCGCAGCTACTCGTTATGACCGAGATGTTGCAACGCATCCGCTCTCATTCAAAGATATGGAGCTTCAGATCCCTCATCACTGGGCACCTATCTCCGCACCCCAACTTGATCGTTTTCCTTTTCTACAATAATTTCTACTTCTCAATTCGGATCGCCTTCGATCGTCTCCTCCATCACCTGCCTTAGCTTATCATCCTTTTTTTATGCATTCACATGTAAAAGTGAATCAATTTCATGTACATTATGCATGTTAAGTAAAAAGTAGCATTAGAACAAAGCAAAATGAATAACACGTACACTAATAACAGAATAAACTCCCCTTTTACAAGAATAACAAAAATAACAAAAGATGAGAAAGATTATCAAAAGGAGTGACTTACGGAGTAGTAGAATATGAACGAACAACAAACCCTTAAAGAAGATCATGGTGCTCAATCCCTGGTCAAGCACAATCACAAAAAGAAACTGAAATTTAATTTACCGAAAGAAGTAACAAACCCAACAAAAAACACAAGTGTATCCCCACAAAGTTCACGACATGTACACATAAAACATTTCATGTGTATATAAGGTAAAAAGTAGATTCCAGAGGATGGGAAATGGTACATATTATGCATATCTCATATTATGCATATCTCAACTCGAATACAACAATTATACAAACGGAACAATATGAAGATTTTTAAATTGAGTTAGAGAGACGGGAGAAGTCTACAAATTAAAACCAGGAAATGAAGTGGTTATATACTTCATGCATGCTATTAGAGCATTAATAATATAACGTTTTTTTTTATTACATTCATTAATAGGGAGATGAATGGCTTAATGTTGGTTACAAATTCTAAGTAAATGAGGGAAATTGAAAAGGGAATGTGAAATACATAATTCACAAATTAGGGTAGATGAAAGGTAGTAGTGGAGTAAATAGCTCCAAAGTAATAAAATGAACAATTAAAACGTAGAATAGTAAATCAAAGTAAAGAAGAATATTTATAGATTTCAAATCCTGCGTGACATTTTTAAATCCTGCGTGGCATTTTTCTAAATCCTATGTGGATTTGTATACATGGAGTTTATGGGTCATTTTAGCCTAGGCTTTTAGCCTAAGCTTTTAATAGTATTTTATAGATAAAGCCTCTTATTGGCTAAGGAGAACGCATTTATTATCCTCCCAGATAGAGCTGATCAAGTGCGGGCCGACCCATTTGGCCCAGCCCGTTCGGCCCGCTAAAATGGCGGGCTTGGACAAGAAAAATCAAAAAGTAAACGGGTAACGGACAAGAAAACTAGGCCCGCTATAATAAATGGACGGGCTTGGACTAAACAAAATTGCCCATAGGCGGCCCGCTAGGCCCGCTATTATTAGTAACCTCATAAAAGTCCTCAAACCCTCAATCCTCAGACGTTCTCTGACGTTTTCTGCTCATTTCATTTGCAATTTGTACACTCTAAATCAATTAGGTAGCGCAAATGAATACTTATGCCTTACGTATAAGTGGAGACTGTTGCTATTTACACTTGTCGTATAAAGATTCTCCGAGAATGGACATGCTAACGAGATTGTCATATAAAGATAGTACCTTTCAAGTATTTACACAGGAGTGTATGTAACCGCTAAAAGTGCCACACAAATACCGTGGCAAAAATGAACTTTTATGTTTTGTAGTAGAACATTGCCAAACTTGTGTTTTTTCCAAAATCTAGTAAACTTATCTTTTGAAAATTAGTATACTTTTTTAGGGCAAGGTTTTAAAGATAATTGTTAAGATTTAGGGGATGTAGCGATAACAAACTCGTGTTTTAATAGAAACACTAATTTTTATATTTTATTTTAGTCAGGCCCACGGGCCGGCCCGCTCTCTTGAAGTGGGCGGGTACGGACAATGGAAAATGGCCCGCTTAGCGGGCTCGGGCTATAAAATACGGCCCGCCGGACACTTTTTTAGCAGCTAGGCCCGGCCCATGTTCGGCCCAAGCCCGCTTTTGATCAGCTCTACTCCCAGAGGACCCAAGGATGTACCGATATATTCTCTCCATTCATTTACAATCTATCATCACCATTTTCACAAATTGTTGTGTTACACATCTCTTTGCCATGTTCATTAGTAATTACTTAATTTCTTACGTAATTTGGTTACTTTCTTTATTTGCCAAACTATTTTTTTTTTGGGTCTAAACCATCCGGTAATCCGAATCACATTGGGCCGACTAATCCGGATTTCGGGGCGTGTCCAAGGATTACAGTATTTAAACCCCTCCCAATCGCAGTTGTGGGGGATCGATCCGCAGACCTCCCTACCAAGCGCAGCCCCATGCTACCACTGCGCCAACCAACGATTGGTCTATTTGCCAACCTATTATAACACTTTTATGTTCCCATTGGTCAAATCTATTTAAACATACAATACGTTTTTTTTTTTTTTTTTTTACAACATTGAACTTTATATATAAAAACAAAGTTAAACAAACAAACTAGTGTGCAAGATACAAGAAAGAAATTAGCCAGTAGCTAAGCTAATCGACCAATGAACAAACATGTGAAGGAAATTGCGAATTGCGGACAAAGTGTGACGCAAATCGATTGGTACTGGCGCTGAGGAGGCCAGAACTGAGGATAATTTTTTTGATGAAATCAGGAAGGAGACGGAAGGTAATGTAGTGTCGATACCTCATTTCTACACCTCCCCAACCACCTAGTGATGATTGGGCCGCATGTTTGATACGCGGAACGATTTATGACAGTCCGTAAGTTCATCGTCAAGTGATAACTCAAACACTCGAGTCAACCCCTGGGTCGTCATCTACGCACCGATACGGTCGTTTTGACAGTAATTAAAGTTCATTTGGAGTCCGGATCAAAAATCGCTTCATTTTCTAAAAACTGTTTAAATGCCGAGTCGGAATATTCCGGAATGTTCTAAAATTCTCTAGACATTTATTCCTAAATTAAAATTAATTATTTTAAGTAAATATCTATCGTAATATTGTGTTTTATGGAATAAGGAAGTGTAAATCTACCGAAATTCCATAATAAAATGCGGAAATCTTTCTTGTTGAAGAGGAAACCTCTGGAGAAAAGACGCAATAGATGCTGCGCTTCTTCAAAGAATTGCAGTAGCTGTTACGCCTCTTCTCCAGTCCTCTTTTCGTATTTTTAAGAATATTTCCGAGATTTGTTTCTAAATTCGTGTAATTCCTAAACACTTCCATATGTTTAGTATACATAGAGGCCTTCGACCTCCATATTTGGCACACGAGTGTTCCCTCCCTCCTCTGCATTCTAGACTATGCTATTCCCTTTCGACTCCTACGTGCTTGATCAATGGACCACGTAAGCTCAGATCATTCTGAGTCCAAGTCACGTTGCATAGACCGACCAATTTGACCAACTCCATCTTTAATAAACCTAATCAATCTACTAAATCCTCTAACGAGGGCACTTTCCACGCATATTCAAGTCGAGCAATCACTAAACGATAACTTTAGTCAATCTCGTTTCGTCAAACATGTAAGGGCTTGTTTGGTTGCCCATTAAAATCATGGGATTTTAAACTTCCTAGGAAGTGTAAAACCATGATGTTGTTTGGTTGCCAAAATCATGGGAAGTAGAACTTCCCACATGAATCTACTTCCTCCATTATGCGGGAAGTCACTCACCAAGCCCCCTCTTGGTCATTGGAACTTCCCACATGCAAACCAAACACTTTTTGGGAATTCACATGAATTAGAAATTCATATGAACTTGAAGTTTCCGGGAACTTTAGTTCCCTTATGTCAACCAAACAAGTCCTAAGTCTGAGGGTGTAAATCTCATTTTATTATTGTACTTTTATTTTGTATCAATTATTGTAAATCTATATCAAGAGCACGTTTGAAAACCGATTTAAAATCCACCATTTAAAACCGTTTTTACGAAACAGCAGAGGTCAGATGTCGAGAAGAAATGCAGCAGCAGCAGCGCCTTCAGGAAGGATCGCAGCCTTGCTGCGCCTCTTCCAGAGGTTGCCTGCTGCTCCTGCTCTGTTCTTCTTCCTCGACTGCCTGCAAATTTCCTCTTTTTTTTTCTATTCTTTCATTTTGCTTCGTTCTTTTTGTTATTTCAGTGTATAAATCATATTTTAACAATTCCCTTTTAATTACGATGCTTAATTCGTCCTTAATCCCGAGTAATTCAATACTTGCGGGATTTCGCCGTTTTAATTCAAATCGATTCCTCAGGGTTTCGACTTGTTCATGTCGAGGTTCTGGAATCCTAATTTGATACATAAGTTTTCTTCCAAATCTTATTTGTCCAGTTTCAACTTGATCTATTCCTCAAGTTTCGCTTTTTGTATTTCCGACACGAGTTCATCATAGTCATGTAAAATTTAGATTTTGAGGTTCACGTGGCAACTTTTAAGACATCCCATAGGTATTTTATTGGATTCTGTTTATGGTAGCGGATAGAAATGTAATCCAAGCAGCGTTTCTAGAGTGAACATGGTAAAAATTTACACTGTCCCTGTGGTTGGTGTGTGTTTTGTTAACTTTATCGTTACATTGGTCTAATTAATTACTCCGTAGCTTTTATTTCCATTATATTACTGTTTGATAATAACCCAACTTCGATTTAAGCTCTTTAATCTTTTATCTTAATTTGTGTGGTGTTGTTTTTGCAGATTTAGGTTGTGGGTGCTTGGGTTTGAGTGAATTGCGCCTTCAACCTATGTTCGAGGTTTCAGTTTGTTAAAAAAAGAAGGATAGTTCTTTACAACTGGCTTTAAAAAATTAAAGAGAATAGATAACAACAGGAATGAGGGAGGTGTAGTAAAACCATGGACAAAGAAGAAGGTGATTATAACTGTGTTTAGAGGTACACACCAAAGAGCATAATCCTTATTACCACTATGTTATTTTAATGGTAACTCGCAATTTTGGGACTGGAAATAGATAAATGGAGACGGATTTTACTATAATTGTTCTCTTTTGCATGGTTATTTAGTACTTTCCTTAGGCAAAGAGCGAGCACAAGCCTCTACACGATGGTTCGTTTATATTTTGGGAACAGTTTCCAAATAACTAACTCTCCATCTTTTGCCTGTTTTGTAGTAGTGGAGGGGCAAAGGGAAGGAGGAGGGGGAAGGGAATAGGGTAGGAAATCTTTGAAATTGGAGCACATGAGCTAGCACGAACCTAAGATGGTCTTGTTACAATGTTACTTATCTGCGACTCTCTTTCCTAAAGAGTTGCTGAATTTGGTGTAGTTATGTCTTATTCCTTCTCAACCAGTGTTATTAGGCATAGTAAGAGTTAAGACATACATAATTACACAAGCCCTTAAGGTCGCCACTAATAGACGTAATTATGATAAATTCATTGTATCATAATTTTCGTCTTAACTCTTACTAGTTACTATGCATAATAGTATACAATGTCAATTTAACCTAGAAAATGAGCAAACGACAATACAGAAAAATGATAAAACAACCAAGTAATTCCAAGATTCCAAGCAATTGCAATATCAAAATCATTACTCCGTATTATAACTCTCTGAAATCTAACAAGTGTATTTGTAGATACCTCATTTCTGCACCTCCCGCAAACCACCCGGTGATGATTGGGCCGCATGTTTGGTACGCGGAACGATTTGTGACAGTTCGTAAGATTATCGTCAAGTGATTGCTCAAATATTAATGTCTACCTCTTAGTTGTCATCTACGTCCCGATACGGTCGTTTTGACAAGAATTAGAGTACATTCGAGTCCTGCCTAAAACCGTCTCCATTTTCTCGATAACCGTTAAACCCCGAGTCGAATGTTCGAATGTTCCGGATATTTCTATTCCATATTTCATAAATTTTATCTTTTAGTAAACAATTTCCCGTAATATTCACATAAGATATTAAGGAAAACCGAATTATTTCCGTCCTACCATAACTCAAACACGGAAATCTTTCTTCTGCAGGAGGAAACCCCTTGGGAACAGACGCAGGTCAGTCTTTGCGCCTCTTCCAAGAGACGCAGTGGTCGCCGCGCGCCTCTTCCCAGCCCTTTCTCGCGTATTTCTCGTATCTTTTTCGTATCTTTCCGAGATTCACTTCCAAAGAGTCTCCGAAACCCTAATTCCTTCACGTGATTAGTATAAATAGGAGCCTTCGCTCCTCATATTTCTCACGCGAGTGTCCGCCCTTCTCTTCTCCCTTTGCATTCTAGACTTTGTTCTTACTTTTTGTCGTCTACGTGCTTGAACTTTCGACCACGTAAGCTCGGATCCTTCTGAGTACCAGCCTCCCCGTTTGCATGACCGACCAATTTGACCAACTACACCAATAATCAACTTAATTAATTAATCGTTTTCCTCTTACGAGGGCACTTTCTTTGCATTCGCGTCGAGTATCACTAATCGATATCTTAGTCCTTCTCGTTTCGTCAACATGTAAGTCTGAGGGTGTAATCTCTCTTTTATTTATTGTATTTAATTATTATATCATCATCAATTGTAAGGTTTACGTCGAAAATACCATTAAAACCGATTTCTAAAACCATGCTTTAAAACCTCTTTTTACGGATTTCCGAGATAATAACAGTTGTCGAGAAAGGACGCAAAGAATCGCTGCGCCTCTTTCGAAGGAGCGCAGCTTCTGCTGCGCCTCTTCGTGAGGCCGCCGCAGCCTCGCTTCCTTTCTTCTTCGCTAAATCCTCTCGTTATTCGTCCCAAAATCCTTTCTTTTGTTTCGTTTGTTTGTTAATTCTCCATGATAGCATATAATTCACATGTATATTATAATCATCATCATTAATATGTTTTAATCATCATAAATCCGACTTAAATCCCAAATAATCCAATATTTGCGGGTTTTCGTCATTAAATTCAATCCCGGGTTGTAGAGATTCAATTCATCAATATTGGGTTTCTGGAATTCGTCTTTGATATAGTTTTCATCCGTCTTTCGTTGTATTTATCGCATATTTGTCATTAATCCATCATATCTAACCTAATTAATTGAATTAATTTGTTTGACTCATTAATATTTTTCACTTCTATCATTATTCCATCTTTTATTAATTCGTTTAATTCCGTATTATTCACGTTTTACTGTTTTCACGACCCATTCATATGTTAAATAACATGCTAATCACTTTCATCCGAGTAAATATCATCAATCGATCATTAAATTCACCAATTAACATTAACGGCTTGCAATTACGGCTTCACAGCCAGAACTAAGCCAAGGAACAGACGCAGCGTCTGCTGCGCCTATTCCAAAGGACGCAGCCTCTCTTTGCTTTGTTCTTCGGCCGAGTTCTCGTCCCCGAACTCCGTTTACGCTTGACCTTAGTTATTTAGTCTACGTTATAATCAACTATTATTCGTATTATCATCTTCTGTTGTGTTCGTTAATTTATTCTTTTTATTCTTTTTCTCAAATTATCCGTTTTAAAGGTATTTTCGACATAAATCACCTATTCCTTTGTAATTATTGTAATTTTCATTATTGTAATTCATAATTATTGTATTTCTTTTATTGCTTGTATGTTTTCATATGTAAATGAGCATTAAATCCAACCTCGACATTAATTGTTTGCTAATTAATTGTTCACCGACTTAGTATTAATTCTCACATGCTAGGATTAAAACTTGGATGTTGCATTGCATGCATATAATCGACGATATATCAAGTACGAATAACTTCCCTAATCATTAGTAGAGGCCGCTATCGAGGCGGGCGGGATTAAGTGTTCGATCAAAAGAGCTTCCTAATACGTACCCTCACCCCTTACTCCAGATATCTGTGAACACCCGTGTTCATTGGCATCCACGAGAGTCATTCTAGACATAGAATGCTAAGGGTAACGATTGCTTAGTGTTCATGTCACTACTTTGTGTCTTGACATGACACGAGGTATTCGAACGGTTCCAATTTCCCATAAAAATTGGTGGCGACTCCATACAAAAATGCAAACGCTTGTTCACCAAGCGCCCCCGTGGCCCATTGTCCACAGTTTGGCGACTCCGCTGGGGATAATACACTTACGTGTAGCCAAGGGTGAAACTTGAACAAGGTTAGGGAATAGTTTGTACAAGACAATTGTCGGTTTTCATAACTCGGTCTTCCTAGACCGTTTTATTCGGCCTTCCTAGGCCCAACCCAACCCATTCGACCAATCGTCCCGTCTAAACGGTCCTAATTCTTATTTGGGCCTAAGGATGGATAGCGATTGACGTCATCCATACCATGATGCTTACTCTTGTTTGTATCAAGGGCCTTCACTACTTGAGGAAATGGACTAGGAATCGGCCTTACTCTTGTTTGGTACGAGCCTCTCCACAGACTTTGGGTTTGATGGTTCGGTATGGCAACCGACCCTTTAAACCAAAACCCTTTTAAATGCACTCAACATCCCGTTATAATGCTTGTATAAATGTGTATACCTTACGTGATCACCACTTCTAAACAAAACCATGACGACTTTTTCAAAAATCAAGACCCATTTTTAAAACAAAAAATTTCGAAATAGGCTCTTAATTAGCGCAAAATCCAGTCAAAACTCTGTCCGTTTGTCGTGTCAAAATTCGGGCCACAAGCCCATTTCAAAACCTCACTTCGAGTCCACTCCTACAACTACACTATAGTTGACTAGGACACACATTTTCAAAAAACCTTGTCTTTCTTCAAAGTTCACTCAACATAAGTGGCACACACCCACTTCACGAGTCAAAACATTTCTTCTTTTAGCAAGTGTGTTAGAATGGTCGATCGTGTTTTGATTCGCCGCCGATCTCTTATCCAGTTTCCAAGATGCCCGGATCAAGTGATGAAACAAATCTCCACCAACTTCAAGATGGTAATGATCGAATCCTAGCCGCACTAGCCCAAATGCAAGCTACTCAAGAACAAACCTATGACCGCCTTGAGCTCATCGAGGGCCGTATCTATGCCGTAGAGGGAAGGTTGCCTCCTCATGAAAGTGAAGTACTACGTGACTCTGACAACGAATCCAAGGATGAAAATCCTCTCATGGGGATGACTTTAGCTGAGAAAAGACTCCAATACTTAGAGGAGCAATTGATGTACCTTAAGGGGGATGACATTTATAGGGAGAACAATCGCAAGTATGAGGCCGTCAATTCAAAATTGCCAACTAACTTTAGTATGACGGATATCCCTAAATTCAAGGGACACGAGAATCCTTTGAACCACATCTGTGCCTTCAAGGATTACATGTCTATCAAAGGCATCAAACCCGAGATGTTCTTAAGGATCTTTCCTTCATCTCTTGATACCATCCCGAGACAATGGTTCTACTCTTTAGATCACAAGAAGGTCGCTACTTGGGAAGATGCCGCAATCGAGTTCTCTAAACAATATGCGGATAATGCCGAGATCCAAGTCAACATGCGTACTTTAGAGGTTCTTACCCAAAACGACAAAGAAGGATTCACCGACTTCCTAAGTAGGTGGAGGAAGACTAGCACTCAACTAGTTGAGCGCCCGGATGAGGCTACTCTTGTGGAGAAGTTTGTGGATAATCTCAAACCCATCTATGCCAATCATTTGAGATACCAAAACATCAAAACTTTCAAGGACTTGACCGTACTAGGGACAAGGATTGAAGATGACATCCGTAAGGGACTCTTGTCCAAAACGGTAGGTCGAGGATATCAAGGGTCTACAAGTCGTTCATACGGCTCTACTAGCAAGACCGATGAAGTTAACCTTCTCGAGCCATCCAAGAAAACTACCCCACCAAGGAAATTCACAAACCTTGGAGACACTTACTCCAACACTCTAAAAAGGTTAATAAAGCAAGGTAAACTCCAACCCATTGGACCTACTCCCGAACCCGAAAGGAAGTCCAAGTTCTGGGACGAGAATTCGTACTGTGAATACCATAGGGGTAAGGGGCACGACACAGAAAAATGCTACAAGTTGAAAAACGTGCTTCAAGACATGATTGAAGATGGTCGACTACCAATACCTCTACATTAATTGTTTGCTAATTAATTGTTCACCGACTTAGTATTAATTCTCACATGCTAGGATTAAAACTTGGATGTTGCATTGCATGCATATAATCGACGATATATCAAGTACGAATAACTTCCCTAATCATTAGTAGAGGCCGCTATCGAGGCGGGCGGGATTAGGTGTTCGATCAAAAGAGCTTCCTAATACGTACCCTCACCCCTTACTCCAGATATCTGTGAACACCCGTGTTCATTGGCATCCACGAGAGTCATTCTAGACATAGAATGCTAAGGGTAACGATTGCTTAGTGTTCATGTCACTACTTTGTGTCTTGACATGACACAAGGTATTCGAACGGTTCCAATTTCCCATAAAAATTGGTGGCGACTCCATACAAAAATGCAAACGCTTGTTCACCAAGCGCCCCCGTGGCCCATTGTCCACAGTATTAAAAATGAAAAACTCAATATCTTTCATAACGAAGCTGTTAAGACAAATGTCAGGACTCAAATCACAGAGGAAGATGGCCAAAAAATGACTAAGAAGAGTAGGAATAGAAGGGGGAGAAGGATGAAGCGGCAACATCGAAGAGGAAGGGGATAGCAAAAAAGGAGTGGAGCTTTGATCTATCATCTATGCTTTATGCTTTTGATAATTTCTAACTAACTGTTATATGTTTTATGCTTTTGATAATACTAGACGCAGGTTGAGGTTGATCTAGAATACTGACTAATATCCGATTTCAACAGAACGTTTTAATAAGGC
The DNA here is from genome assembly GCF_048544455.1 of Silene latifolia. Classification (NCBI taxonomy): domain Eukaryota; kingdom Viridiplantae; phylum Streptophyta; class Magnoliopsida; order Caryophyllales; family Caryophyllaceae; genus Silene; species Silene latifolia. The sequence continues at coordinate 138,783,669 of NC_133528.1, read as the reverse complement.
GTTTAATAACTCCCCGCATGACCATAACAACAAATCTTTGGACATTAATCATATTGTTGGACTTTTAGTCCTAATTAGTTGTTTTGATAATGACAGTAATGATTTGTATGTGGACTTAATATTATCAACATATGCGTGTAATTGTGTGCTCAAGTCTTAATATAGAAAGGAACAATTACAATGACGCAAGCTTGAAGTTTGGACCAAGGAGGTACAACTTCAAAGACATTTGATCGTAATGTTTAAGATCAAGATCAAATAACAACCACGAGACTCAATATGAGAGACTTGTGAAGAGATGATTCGTTTACTGAAGATTAGATAGTATAGATCGTCATCCGGTAATGGTTTTACTTTGTTTGATTTAAAGGTTAGTGAAGTTATGATCTCATAGCCATAACTTCACTATTAGACAAAAATGATGCGTTAATTTTTGGAATATATATTTTTAATGTTTTATAAGAATAAGAGAGTATTTATATAATTAGAATTATTTAATTAGAATTTAAGTTGGATGTACTATTGGTTTGTAACACGATATTTATGTCGTCATGCAGCCTAGGGTTTCAACTAAAATTCTATCTCGATTTGTTGTGGGCGATGGAGGCCGAAATGGACCGAAGGAAGCCCTAGGGGTCGGCCGAGCCACTCCCAAACCCTAGCCTCCTACTTGTTCGTCAAGTCATTTAGGGTTTCACACATTCCAGAATATTCTAAAACCCTAATTCCCTACAACTATAAATACCTCTCTTCATTCAACATTAAAAAAGTGACACACATCTACACTTTTAAGAGAAAATATATTTAAGCAAAAATTATTTGAGCTTTAATTCTTACTCCCTCCCATCCATCCTTTTTTTCCCCTTTGAAGTGGGCACGGAGATTAAGGGTGGGGAGTATAATATTGATAAAGATATGAGTGGGGTTTGGTAATTGGAGAGAGGTATGAATAATTATGATTAAATATTAATAAAGGAGATGGGTGGGGTTTGGTTATTGGAGAGAGGTAGAAATAATTAGAAGTAAATATTAATAAAGTATATAGTGGGGTTTGATGAGTGGAAAGAGGTAAGAGTATAATATTAATAAAAACTTTCTCAAAAAAGAAAGGGGAAGAAAACCTTAATAATCCGTTTTAGGAAATAGGGAAGAAAAGAGTGGATAGGAGGGAGTATTTTACAAATTGCTTATACAAAAGTTGCGCATCATATTTGTCGATCACTCAAAGAGAAATCGTTATAGGATACTAAGTATACAAAGATATTATACTCACTCGCATAACGTGAGATTAGTATTTATCATTGTGCTTTTCTTATTAACGTAAGAGCAATCTAGAGTATTTAGCGATACTCAATCTGAGTTATAATCATATAGTTGATTATACGAGTGGATTGATAATTTTTGTAATCCGTAGAAAGATACTAAAAATTATTAATCGAGAATAGTGGACGTAGGTTTCAACTTGTGAAACTGAACCACTTCAAAAATCCTGTGTGTCTCTCTTTCTTTCTTTCTTTTTCTATTTTTGTTATTTCGATTTCGCGCTTATTAGTAAATTAATTAGTTGATTTTAATCAATAAAATCAAATAATTAATTTTACATCATATATTTCGAAAAAGTGGGCATCGCTTTTAATACTCAATTCACCCCCTTCTTTCATATTCGATCAATAGACTCCTCACATATGTTTTGTCGTGGCGGTAGCTTAATATCTCATTTAATACGCAGTATGCAATGTGTTTGACATCACCCGTGCATAAAATTGTCATCTAACATGCAACCGTGAGTTTGTTTGGATACATTGGTAGAATGGTAGTCATCTAAAATACATTCACACACTCTAGTCAATATTATTAACTGTTACCTTAGAGTTTCGTCACGTATACAAATATTATAAAAAAATCAATTATGAATTATATGCAAGCTTAATATTTTCAAATTAGATGGAGACGTTCTTTGGAACTCCGCACGCGGTTGATTCTTCTAAGTTTTGAGTTTAATGAGCTTTGAAATACCAAGTGTTTCCTAACTACGACTAATTTTTTTCCTATCACTAACTTCTTTTTATCGGTTGATTCCCGTCTATGATTCCTGATACCAAAAAAATTGTACTCAATCGGAGTCATCTAGGGTTTCTCTCCTAGGGTTTTGTCTAGGTCTAGGGTTAGGTCTTGGTTTTCTCCTCCAGTTTTGAGGCTCATCTCGCGTTTTTCTTACGAGAGTGTGGCTGCGTCGTGTCTTTTTTGTCTTGCGTTTGGTTGTGTTGTGTCGTTTTGTGCAGGTCTGAAGATTTGTTTGATCCGATGGCTACATCTAGGGATAAGGGCAAAAGTATTCTGATTAGTGATGATCGAAGGACGGCTGACTCGTTTCTTTGGGATGAAGGCACTGAGGAAGAGGAAGAAAGGGGTCAATTGATGTTGGTAGGGCGGATTTGGGCGCAGAAATCTATTAATGTCAAAGCGGCTATCGAGACAATGACAAAGTTGTGGAATCCGATGAAGCCTATCATAGGGAACGTTATTGACGCGAAGGAGAAACTTTTCGTGTTTCGATTTGGGACGCTTCGCGATAAGGAAAGGGTTTTGGAAAATCAACCATGGCACTTTGATAAGTTCGTTTGGTGCTTCAACGAACCTACTACTACGGGAAGGTAACTGATGTCCCTCTCTTTCAGTTACCTTTATGGGCACGCATTTATGATTTACCCATATCAGGGCGACGCAATGAAGGCAATGTGAGGAAGATAAGGGCTATGTTGGGGACGTATATTAGTATGGAATTAGGGCCAAACCCGGAGATGGATAGAGCTATTAGGGTCCGTGTTTTGCATGATGTTAGGGTTCCGTTAAAAAAGTCGATTAATATTCTGATGCCAAATGGGAAGGAGGTCGAGTTTGATGTAAAATATGAAAAATTGCCGACTTTCTGCTATGGTTGTGGGATACTTGGGCATGGGGAAAAGGACTGTGAAGATGGACCGTTTGATGAAGACGATTTACAATTCGGGGATTGGTTGCGAGCTTCTCCGTGGAAAATTACGAAGACTGTTAAAGAGGGAAATGGGAAAGCTGCGAGGGCTTTGCACCCAGTTTTCGAGGACATGCGAAGAAATGAGGAAGAAGGAGATATTGCTAAGATAATTGATAAATTGCAGAGCATTGCCGTGAGTTTTAAAGCAAAGAAAAGAAGGGAGGAGGTGGTGGTGAATGAAGTGTTAGGGGAAGACAGTACGGGGAGGGGAAGAGCTTTTCCTCGGGTGGAGGAGAGGCATATGCGGGAAGGAGGGGGGAGCCTATTTCGATAGAGGAGGGACTGGTGTAGGGAAAGGGTAGCAGTGGGAGGGCGGAGATGGCAGTGGATAATATGGGGAGGAGGGATGAGCAGCTTGTAGACAGGGGGCCTGGATGCCAGGCGCGAAAAACACAAGGTGAGGTGGAGGGGAACCAGCAGGGGGTGGAGAAGGGAGGGGGTGGCAGTGAGAAAAGGAGGAAGTGGGTGAGGAAAGTGGGGGAGGAAAGAGGGGGTACTGTGGAGGGGGGTCAAATTTCGACAGGAGGAAAAAGGGGTAGGGAGGAAGAAGGAGTGGGGTCATTGGGAAGCAAGAGAACTAAGTTTACCAAAGACGGGGGCGTCACTATACCTGAGGCGGAGGTTGAGGGTGCTCAACCCCGCCGGGCCCAATGAGTATCCTAAGTCTTAACTTCCGGAGATTGGGCCACCCCGATGCAGTAGGTGCGCTCTGTCATTTGTTACGACGGGAGGCCCCGACCATGGTGTTTCTTTGCGAGACGAAACTCAGTGGTCGTGAGATGCAGACAGTTCTCGCGAAATTTGAGATGTATTATGGTATGCACGTGGATAGTGTGGGGAGGGCTGGCGGGTTAGCGTTCTGGTGGCATAAGGATATCAAATGTGAGTTCCTTTCGGCGTCAGTTCATCATATGGATTTCATTGTTAGGGAGGCTAGTGGGGATTGGCGTGTGACGGGCTTTTATGGTTGGCCTATGGTAGTGTATAGACACCTTTCCTGGAAGCTGTTGCGGGTTCTAGGGTAGCAATCGGTGTTGCCATGGATGTGCATAGGTGATTATAACGAGATACTATTTGCTAATGAGATGAAAGGGGGTCAACGAGCTCAATGGCAAATGAACCAGTTTCGAGAGGCGGTAGATGCGTGTGGTCTGATTGATGTTTCTTTTGAGGGGTATGCGTTTACTTGGGACAATGGGCAAGTGGGAGAGGATAACCGTCAAAGCAGAATAGACCGAGCTACGGGTACTAATGAGTGGATGGAGCATTTTCCCTATGCTAGGCTTTGTCATTTGGGGCGTGAGTGGTCGGATCATTCACCACTCAAATTGGTGTTAGACCGGCGGGAGAATGTGGCGCAAACCGCGAGAAGATTTCGTTTTGAGCAGATTTGGGTGGGGGCTGAGGGGTGTGAGGAGGCTATCCTACGTGGGTTTGAGAGGGGGGGAGATGACCTCGTGGAAGCGTTACAGGAGAGTGCGAGGGAATTGCAAGCTTGGAAACGGGTGAGCATAGGTAAAATTGTGAAGATGATTGCAACGAAAAGAAGCCAAATAACACGCTTGAATGAGGGGGGTCGAACAGCTGAGGAGGTACGGCGTAGGAGGAAATTGGTGAGGGAAGTGGCGGATTTGTGTAGGCAGGAGGAACAGTTCTGGCGGCAACGTTCAAGGGCTCTTTGGCTCAAAGATGGGGATAGAAACACAAGCGTTTTCCATAAGCAAGCTGGACAGAGAAAGGCAAAAAATCATATAAGCAAGCTGGTGGATGATGGGGGTGTTGTGAGGTGTGGGGATGAGGCTGTTTCTCGAGTTGCGACGTCCTATTTCACATAGCTGTTTACAGCGACTCCTGCTAGGGATTTTGGGGATGTGTTCACGGGTATGGAGGGGCGGGTAACGGCGGAGATGAATGGGGAGCTGGGCCGTGAGTACTCGGAAGATGAGGTTGTGGATGCGCTCAATCAGATGCCCCCATTAAAGGCTCCTGGACCGGATGGTATGAATTGTCTTTTTTACCAAACATATTGGCACATTGTTGGACCGTTGGTGACGGGTACAGTTCTGCGGGTCTTAAATGGGGCTCCGATGCCAGATGGGGTAAACCATACTCATATTGTTCTTATCCCGAAGAAGAAGGCGTAAGATTCGTGATTTTCGACCAATTAGCTTATGTAATGTGGTGTACAAGTTGATATTGAAGATCCTTACTAATCGACTGAAGTTATTTCTCAATAAAATTGTGTCGGAGAACCAGAGCGCTTTTACACCGGGAAGGCTAATCACGGATAATGTCCTTATCGCTTTTGAATTGTTTCATTATATGAAGAACTCGAGACATAAAGAAGGGCATATGGCGGTCAAGCTAGATATGGCGAAGGCTTATGATCGGGTGGAGTGGGATTTTCTGAAGTAGCTCTTGTGCGTTATGGGTTTCGATGCCAGGTGGGTGGATAGGGTACTCATGTGTGTAACCACGGTCTCTTCAGCTGTGCTCATTAATGGGAATGTAAAGGAGATTTTCCAACCGGAGCGTGGTTTGCGACAAGGTGACCCATTATCTCCTTATCTTTTTATTTTATGTGCGGAGGTCTTATCGAATTTGATGAGGAGAGCGACTGAAAATTTCGTGCTCCATGGCCTTCGAATTTCGCCCCAAGCACCGGTGATATCGCATTTACTTTTTGCAGACGATAGTATATTTTTTCTCAAAGCTAGCGAAGGTGAAGCGTTGGAGGTGAGTAATATTCTCCGTAAATATGAGTTTGCCTCGGGTCAAATGGTGAATTTGGATAAAACAACAATTTCTTTCAGACGTGGGGTCTCGGATGAGCGGAGAATTAGTATAGCTGCAAGGTTGGGCGTGAATGTCGTCGAGGAGCAAGAGCGATATTTGGGTTTACCTACAGTTGTGGGTCGATCTAAAAAATATCTAACTGATATTGTGCGCAATAAGCTCAATAAACGGTTGCAAGGGTGGCGTGGGAAAATATTGTCTAGGGCGGGTAAGGAGATTCTTATAAAGGCAGTTGTCAATTCGCTCCCTACCTATGTGATGAGTGTGTTTAAACTCCCGGCCTCTTTTTGTGACGAGTTCAGAGTTCTTGTGTCGCGGTTTTGGTGTGGATATGAGGAAGGAAAGCCGAGGAAGATCTCGTGGGTGTCGTGGAAGCGCATGTGCCAGCCGAAGTGTATGGGGGGTATGGGGTTCCGGGATTTCAATGCTTCGAACCAAGCTTTGCTGGGAAAGCAAGCCTGGCGCCTTGTGACGGAACCTGAATGTTTATGGACCAGGCTAATGAGGGGTCGGTACTATAGTGGGGGTGAGTTTTTGGCAGCAGGGTTGGGTTATAACCCGAGCTACACGTGGCATGGGATTGTGGAAGCTCGGACTGTGGTGATGCGTGGGTTGAGGAAAAGGGTGGGAAAATTTGGTGGTGGCAGACTGGTATGGCGTGATGCTTGGCTGGTGGGGACTCAGTCAGGACGGGTTCTATCACCGTGCAAGAAAGGGTGGGAAAATTTGGTGGTGGCAGACTTGATGAAGGATGACGGGCGTGAATGAGATGTGGTGCGCATAGCCGAATGCTTTTTACCTTTCGAGAGGGAGCGGGTTCTAAACATTCGTTTGGGTAGGGAGAGACGGGTTGATTCGTGGTACTGGGCTTTTGAACGTAATGGGGAATAAACGGTGAGGTCAGCTTACAAGCTTCTTGTGGGGGAGGATCCTAATATGGTGGAGACGTCGAATTGGGAACGGAGCAAATGGCTATGGAATAATTTGTGGAAAGTTCAGGTGTGGCCTCGGATCAAGCTTTTCTTCTAGCAATTGTGCAACGATGCTTTAGCAACCAAGGTAAATTTATCTTTTCGTGTCGGTCAAAATGATCTCTTGTGTCCGTTGTGTCAGAGTCAAGTTGAGTCGAGTCGAGTCTTTTCCGAGATTGTTGGGTGGCGAGGTGGGTATGGGAGGAAATTGGGCTGTTGGAGGAGGAGAGGGATGGGGAGGGGGATGTTCGAGCTTGGGTGGAGGGTTGTTGGCGTGGGATGGGGAAGAGGGAGTATGGGTTGATGATGGTAGTATGCTGGGCCATATGGGAGGCGAGAAACCGGGTTATTTTTGAGGGAGGAAGTGTGGTGGTGGTGGATGTGGTGAAGAGGGTTCAAAGGGTGATTGAGGAAGTGGAGGGGGAACTGGTTGTACGGGCTAGGGAGGCAGGGGAGCCGAATGAGGATGGGGGAATGCAAGGGGATGATTGGCGACCTCCAAGCTCGGGTTGGGTTAAGCTCAATGTGGATGCGGGAGTGAAGGAAGGGATTGGTGTAGGGGTTGGAGTGGTTTGTCGGGATAGCTTGGGGAAAGTACTATGGGGCATGGATCATAATAGGCGGGAAGTTTGGGAAGCACATGTAGCGGAGGCAGTAGCGGTTTTGGATGGCCTCGAACAAGCACGGGAAGCAGGCCACGAGTGTGTTGTGGTGGAGAGCGACTGCTCGCAAGTTATTGATGCTTTGAAGCAGCGCAAGACGGGACGAAGTTTAGTTTCGCTGGTTTTGGATGACATTTTATGTATTGCTAGCTCTTTTTCTTCAATTGTTTGGTCTCATATTAGTAGAAGAAACAATGTAGTAGCTCACGCGTTAGCACATATGTTGCCGGTAGGAGATGGTAGAGTTGTTTGGATCGACAAACTTCCTGAGATTGTTGATCGTCTGATTGTTTCGAATTAATGAAAGTACCCCTGTGGGTTTCAAAAAAAAAAAAAAAAAACAACCACGAGACTCAATATGAGAGACTTGTGAAGAGACGATTCATTTACTGAAGATTAGATAGTATAGATCGTCATCCGGTAATGGTTTTACTTTGTTTGATTTAAAGGTTAGTGAAGTTATGATCTCATAGCCATAACTTCACTATTAGACAAAAATGATGCGTTAATGTTTGGAATATATATTTTTAATGTTTTATAAGAATAAGAGAGTATTTATATAATTAGAATTATTTAATTAGAATTTAAGTTGGATGTACTATTGGTTTGTAACACGATATTTATGTCGTCATGCAACCTAGGGTTTCAACTAAAATTCTATCTCGATTTGTTGTGGGCTATGGAGGCCGAAATGGACCGAAGGAAGCCCTAGGGGCCAGCCGAGCCACTCCCAAACCCTAGCCTCCTACTTGTTCGTCAAGTCATTTAGGGTTTCACACATTCCAGAATATTCTAAAACCCTAATTCCCTACAACTATAAATACCTCTCTTACTTCAACATTAAAAAAGTGACACACATCTACACTTTTAAGAGAAAATATATTTAAGCAAAAATTATTTGAGCTTTAATTCTTACTCCCTCCCATCCATCCTTTTTTTCCCCTTTGAAGTGGGCACGGAGATTAAGGGTGGGGAGTATAATATTGATAAAGATATGAGTGGGGTTTGGTAATTGGAGAGAGGTATGAATAATTATGATTAAATATTAATAAAGGAGATGGGTGGGGTTTGGTTATTGGAGAGAGGTAGGAATAATTAGAATTAAATATTAATAAAGTATATAGTGGGGTTTGATGAGTGGAAAGAGGTAAGAGTATAATATTAATAAAAACTTTCTCAAAAAAGAAAGGGGAAGAAAACCTTAATAATCCGTTTTAGGAAATAGGGAAGAAAAGAGTGGATAGGAGGGAGTATTTTACAAATTGCTTATACAAAAGTTACGCATCATATTTGTCGATCACTCAAAGAGAAATCGTTATAGGATACTAAGTATACAAAGATATTATACTCACTCGCATAACGTGAGATTAGTATTTATCATTGTGCTTTTCTTATTAACGTAAGAGCAATCTAGAGTATTTAGCGATACTCAATCTGAGTTATAATCATATAGTTGATTATACGAGTGGATTGATAATTTTTGTAATCCGTAGAAAGATACTAAAAATTATTAATCGAGAATAGTGAACGTAGGTTTCAACTTGTGAAACTGAACCACTTCAAAAATCCTGTGTGTCTCTCTTTCTTTCTTTCTTTTTTTATTTTTGTTATTTCGATTTCGCGCTTATTAGTAAATTAATTAGTTGATTTTAATCAATAAAATCAAATAATTAATTTTACATCATATATTTCGAAAAAGTGGGCATCGTTTTTAATACTCAATTCACCCCCCTCTTTCATATTCGATCAATAGACTCCTCACATATGTTTTGTCGTGGCGGTAGCTTAATATCTCATTTAATACGCAGTATGCAATGTGTTTGACATCACCCGTGCATAAAATTGTCAGCTAACATGCAACCGTTAGTTTTTTTGGATACATTGGTAGAATGGTAGTCATCTAAAATACATTCACACACTCTAGTCAATATTATTAACTGTTACCTTAGAGTTTCGTCACGTATACAAATATTATAAAAAAAAATCAATTATGAATTATATGCAAGCTTAATATTTTCAAATTAGATGGAGACGGTCCTTGGAACTCCACACGCGGTTGATTCTTCTAAGTTTTGATTTTAATGAGCTTTGAAACACCAAGTGTTTCCTAACTACGACTAATTTTTTTCCTATCACTAACTTCTTTTTATCGGTTGATTCCCGTCTATAGTATACACAAGAATTTGCAATAAATTTCACTATTAACATACTTTAAAATATTATATAAGTTTTTAATTTTGTTAATTTTGATTGCTCACGAGAGTCCTGATCACATGTTGAAAGTACTACAATTATTCGGTAGAAATTGATACAAAACTAATATTGCCATGTAATGCCATCAATATGAATTATCTAATTTCGCTGGTCAAAAGTTTTGGTTGTTAACTCTCGAAAAAACGGGTGGCTTATAAAACTGAAACAGTGATTTACAAGCAAATTCCAACATTCCAAATTACTCACTTCACATCTTTAAACAATGTGGATCATAAATTGCATCAACCAATACTGAGATTCCCACAACACATATAAATTACTTACAAAATTATGAAATAACTCCCTTCGTTTACTTAAATTATAATCGTGTTCCGCCATACAAACAACATCCAACGGAATACCCAAATCCCAGCTTCTACGACCCACAATCCAAGGACCGAAATGTGATAACTTGTGCGCTACCTTTTTATTATGAGCCCGAGGATCTACCAATAAATTTTTATGGCCGCTTCTTCCAATCGTTCTTTGCTGTAGATCTTGCACCACCACCATACAATCACTTTCCACCTCGACCTCTTGCTTGTAAGAATTATTAATTCTTTATTATGTGGACCTAATTACTGATGTCAGTCACTTTAATTAGAAACGGTTAGAAATAATGTTTCGGGTTTTTATTGGGAGTAATAGAATAAGTGGATTACGGTTAATGTTTACAGGCCATTAACATATTAGGCCCACTTATCTATTTAAGTCCCTCCTGCCACCTATATAAATAGATCACACATGTTTGTGGTTTTTAACCTAACTCATATTAATTGAGTGAAAACACACAGAAAGAGAATTGGAGACTAAGGAAGGCAGGAGAAGACAAAACATTAAGATTCATCTTCTTATTGTTCTTAAGAAACCTCCTCATCAGATCTAATGACTACTCCATGTATGTATCTATCAGTAATTATCGCTGCAATTAAGATCCTATAATTATTGTTTACATGTGGTATCAGAGCAGGATTATGATTGCAGTTATAGTTCTGATTAATGTTTTAATTATGTCTTTTAATTTGAATGAAATTAATGTTTTAATTATGATGTTATTATTTTCATTCATGGTTGATTATATATCCTTTGATTATGATTGTTTCCGCTGCCCTAATCGAATTATTTCGATTCGTATGATGTTTTTGATTGTTGATTGCGTTTCGTCTGTCGCCTGGGTTTTGAGGAGTACTCGATCAAGGGAATTTTTTATCGATCGAATTAGTGCGTCACTCGATCGAATTAATGTGTCACTCGATCGAGAGACATCAAGAGTGCACATCACGATCGAGTATTAAGGTCACTCGATCGAGGTGTTTTATCGATAATAGTTCTCGATCGAGCTAATGTTTCACTCGATCGAAGATCTTCCGCATGAATAGTTTCCTTCTCGTATTATAGTTTACGATGCCTTATGATTGATTATGTATGCTCGTATGATATTAATATTATTATGTCAGTTAAGTTTATATAAATTGTCACATTATTGTTGTAAGCATACATACTAATTATATATATATATATAGTTTTGGTATCGAATGAAAGAGACATTCGCATTATGACGAGTTAAAATTCACCACAGTGATTTCATCTCGTACGCGATCAAGTCTCATAAAGAAATCATATTGGACATTCACATTAGGTTGAGGTTCACCACAGTGGACTCAAATTATGTAGTGAATATCCGACTAAGCATCTAAAGGGGTAAATTAACTTGTATTAAGGTTTTACCCACAGGTAACCTGACATTAAAGTTAAACACTCATTAAGAAGAGTATATTCGATTATGCAATTAAGCATCTGTAGGTTGTCCACAGATACTATACTTGCCTAATGAATGTTTGTGAATTACTCATTTAAGTTTCAAGTCTTAGTCATAATTGATATTGTATGTTAAGCTCAAAGCCTATTGTTTGAGCATTGTTCATAATGCGATGCATGCAAAGCTCTCTCAATAATCGTGTCCAAGCGGTTCCACAACTTGATGGTACTAATTACTCGAAATGGAAAGAGCATCTTGAGTTCTATTTAGGGATCCTTGAACTCGATCAAGTGCTTATCGGGACAGCTCCAAATGAACCACCACGATGCGAGTAAAGAAGTACTTGAAGAATATAACTGGTGGAAGAAATCTGATAGTCTTTGCCTAAAGGTTTTACGTCTTACCACTGCACCAAACATTAAGTCTTCCATTTTGGAGACAGGCTGTAACACAGCCAGTAAGTACATGGAAATCATTAAGGAACGCTTTCAGCCTGTGATTGTCTTTTATTTTCTCTTTAAAAAGTTATCCTCCTAGTTCCTTTAATCAAGAGAACTCTGCTCGTTTTGGATAATAAAGAATTTTTTTATTGAAATAGATTTCAGAAATTTTAGCTCGTTTTGAATGTAAAGGTTTCAAGCTTGTTGCGATCAAGGTAGTTGTTCCCTCAAAGGAATTTGCACAGAAGCACTATCATGACCTCAGTGAGAGACCTTTCTTTAATGGCCTCTGTGATTTATACACCGTCCTCCATTTGAGAGGAATTGATTAAACTGGTATTCATTTCCAATTGATTAAGTTAGCTGATTTTTTATAAGAAAATTGGAATAAAGGATTAGAAATTGTCGGCGGAAGGTGGAGACAGAGAGAGAAAATAATGATGTGATAGAAAGCGTGGAATGGAAATAAGATGCGTGTCAGATTCCACTTTGTGTTTTATTTTTGCGTGGTTTATCACACTAAATCTCCGCCGTTTATCTTAGCTAATCTAATGGTCTAGATTTTCCAAACTCACAACTCACCATAAGAACCAAACTCACGAGATCCCGCCTCTCTCTCTCTCTCTCTCTCTCTCTCTCTCTTTATATATATATATATATATATATATATATATATTCGGGATCATATGAGAACCATCAAGATAATGAGAACCACTCACAGCCCTTGGATCAAACTGAAATTTGACGGTGAGATGAACAGTGATTTAAACATATTCTAATTCTAACTTTGAAAATCGTCGCACCCCTAAAACCCCCAAGACTCTTTCATTTCTGAAAATTTCTTTTCTCGCTCATTTTTTTTCTCTCTCTTCGACCTTCAAATCCATCGATGCATTCTACCTCCTTCTTTCTCCACGTTCCATCGTCACAAACATTCTGATCAAACTCTTCAACGATCAAAATCGTCCACGCTTCTTCTAGCAATGGACGGATCATGGTAATTCGACAAGGTAAACTTTTGATATTCATGATTATTTTTTGTGAAATTAGGGTATATGTCTTTATCTGTTTGTAATTTTTTATTTGTAGATTAAATTAGTTGAATTTAGGCATTGATTAATGTGTTAAAGTCGTAATGATGAATTATGTTTGTGAAATTAAGGTTTTCGTGAATTAGATTGGGGAAACTAAGAAATTAGGGTTGGGGAAGTTGAGAAATTACGCAAATTAGTTTAAATAATGAAATTAGGGACTCAATTTCCAGAAGCTCCCCTAATTAAGCTAATTCTTTGTTCTTATATGGCAAATTATTAGATTCATAGTCTTATTGTATGTTCAACCTATGTGAAATTGAAGTTTCAGTCCCAGTTAAGTAATAATCAAACTTACGAAAATGCTACGAACTCTATAAATGTGCATTTATTTAGAAGATAATTTAGGATATTGGTTTTCTTTTTTGTATGCTAAACGTAATAAGTGGATGTTTAGTAGGCTTGATCAAGAAGATGTGACGATAAAATTATAGATAGCTGAACATGTGTTAAGTGTAACTACTTCTAGAATAAACAGGAAAAAAGTTGTCTACATTGCGTTGGCTGTTGAGTCCTTTTATTTAGAACAAACAAAAATCACTATAGTGATAACTGATCAAAGTGTCTAGTTTGATTGAGATTTTATTCTTTTTTTTCATACGTATATAGTGTTACTTCGACATCTTAATTTTGGTCTCGTATCACATGTCCGACACTTTATTTTAAACTAATAAAATGAAAATCTTACGGGAAATAATAGTATCTGACACTTGCAGCCAAGTGAGAGTTACAGAAGTGAAAAGTACCTCGATTAAGCATTTGTGAAATTAACCATTTATGAATTTACGACTCGTATTAAAATGGTTGATGTCGATGAAAATTGCAGATACATGGAGTGCTAAATGCTATAAGTTGGGGAATACTAATGCCATTAGGAGCCAAAAATAGCAAGGTATTTGAGGGTGTTCAAGTCAGCGGACCCAGCTTGGTTTTACATACACATTACTTGTCAAACCTCGACCTATATTCTCGGAGTAGCTAGTTGGAGCACCGGTCTTAAACTCGGTAGTGAATCAGTCGGGATAGTATATCATGCTCACTAGAACATTGGGATCATTCTTTCCTGCCTCGCCACGCTTCAGGTTCCGCTTTTTTTCCATTATTTCCTTTGATGTTAATTAGGCTAAAATTGAATAAGAACTCTCTGTTTATACTACATCATTAGGCAACTTCTATGTTTGTGTATTTTTTGCTTAATTGTGGAGTAGTTCGTCATTATTAATTTGGTTGCCCACACTTACCACACTTATGCTAAGCAATATCTTAAATAAGATTATATGTGCATGAAATAAGGTTATATGTGCATGAAATAATCTAATATGTGCATTAAAAAGTTCTTCAGTTACATCAGTTGGTTATATTATGTTTACTAATTACTGTTGGTTAAATAAGATTATATGTGCATGAAATAAGGTTATATGTGCATAAAATAAGGTTATATGTGCATTAAAAAGTTCTTCACTTGCATCAATTGATTATATTATGATTACTAATTATTGTTGGTTAAAGACGTTAATTTTAAGTTAAACCTTTTCCCGTCCTAAAAGAATGACAGATTTTTGGGTGCAATAGTCTTATCAGTGCAAAAGTAGCCTTGTAGATGTATGAAAAAGCAATATATGTGCATTAAACAACCATGTACATGCATGAAATAAGTATTATATGGGCATGAAATAAGATTATATGTGCATGAAATAAGGTTATATGTGCATGAAATAAGGTTATATGTGCATTAAAAAAATCTTCAGTTGCATCAGTTGGTTATATTATGATATTAATTACTGTTGGATAAAGACATAAATTTTAAGTTAAATCCGTTCCGATAATAACGGAAAGAGTATCCAACCCTAAACCCCTTCCTCTCCTAAAATAATGGCAATATGCGTGCATTAAACAACCTTGAATAATGTCTCGCTAATAAATGAGTGGGTTGAGAGCTGCATAGGTTAAGTCAATGTGTATAAAATGAGTCTTGTGAATATTGATGCATGCTTAGTTAAACTTTAGAACTGAAGTGCCGGTAGCTCATCACGATGAGTCTTGTGCATTAAGCATTCTATTACTTGTCGAGAATTCAGACTTTTATGCTAGGTTGGTTTTTAAATTTGAAGCAGGTGCATAATCACCCTTTATTCTTGCATTTCTATATATTAGGAATCATCAGGGTATTCCTTTTTTTTAAGTATGTTGTATAAGAGGAATGCTTAATGCACTGGCGGTGCTGTGGTGGTTATTAAAGTGTGAAACAATCAAGACCGTCAATATAATGTGTGTATGAATCCTTCTGCTTTTCTTTGTTAGTGTTGTTAATTCTTTGAGTGAAACCTCTTTATGGCGATTATGATAATGAAGTTTTGAATGTTATATATTATGATTTCAGTAAGGAGCATTAATGCTGGAGCAGTACTGGCTGTTATAGCAGAGACAACGAGATATTGAATTTCATGAGTCTACCAATGACCGGAGACAACGATATGTCTGCTTGACTTCCTTGCAGTTTATTTCTTATTGTATATATGTTATTTTATGCCTATATTAATGTTTTTAGTGTATGTATATGGGTATTTAGTGTACATGTGCTAGTAAATAGTTTCTATATATGAGCTTTTAGTTGTAATATATGATGGTCTAATGTCTTTTTCAAACTGACAATGGCACTTGCATAGTAAATCTACTGGGTGGTTTTTTGTTTTAACTCTTTGGAGAAATTGGTGTTATGATATGCCCGTTATTTTATACTCGTATTTGTTTAACGTATTTTAAAGGCTATTAGCTCAATGGTAGAGCAATGTGCAAATTTTGCACAAAGGTATGGGTTCGAATCCCATATAGCCTATTAAATCACAAATAGAATGATAGAAACGTGTCATGATGCAAGTAGTACAGTTTAAATATTTAGGAGATCATAATCATATTCGGGCAATGGTGCAAACCATGATTGGACCCAAGCGAGCAACAACAATGGCAATAAGTCAGTGTAATAGCTTTGCAATGACCAGAAGTTCAATACAAGCATTTCAAAGATTCGCATATATACCAAAGATATTACCATACATGCCATACTTGAAATGAGATTACCAATTTGACTATTTTTCATTTTTAGAGTAAAAGAAAAATTTGGTATTTCATAGCCAATATGGGAGTCGAACCCACATCTTGTGCATTGCACAATGCTCTCCCATTTGAGCTAATTGACTTTCAAAATTAGTAAAACATAAATATTCATAATGTAGGATCATGGAAGGTCTGGACATGGACGCATTGATGTTGTGTAAGAACGTAAATATTCTAAGTAAAACGTAAATATTCTATGTAAATCTCTCATTATCTGAAAACAAAAGAAAAAATTAAGTTCTAAATTGTCAAATTTGCACAAATTGATCTGAGACTGGTATAAATTATAGGGAAACATCAGACCAATTTATCATTTCCAAAATGCTTACCAGAGAGATGAGGGTATGGTAGGCCTGAGAGGCAAAGTAGATGTATGAACTTCCGCTATCAAAGACCACGAAAATATTTCAACTTCCGTTGTTTTCCGGCCATATATGAGCTCTACAAATCAAGGAGAATAGTGTTTCCTGAGAGAAAAAAAATATATGAGTACTTGTCAGACTCGATGGAAGAACCATCAGTGTCCACGAAATGATCAGCAATCGAAATCAAAACCCAATCCAAATGTGATGCAATAAGTTTTGTTCTTACGAGTGCTGGCGTGACATAGGTGTCCAATCAAGATGAGAAGAATTGTATATTTTGTCGCCAAAGAACATGTAGCCTCCACCCTGAGCACTGAAACAGTGACCAACAACGTTTCGTGTCACACCCTGCTCACCGAGTTGTGAAACATGCTGATTTTTCCTTTACCAAGGCCAAGTACCCCATCCAAGGGATGATGAGAAGGTCTAGTAAAACGTAAATATTCCCTTAGTAGAAGCAATCATGGTAGAAGCTTTGGTCTTCCTCTGTGACAACGGTCTGGACATGGACGCATCGATTTTGTGTAAGAACAATAAAAAAATGCAATTTTGCACTTGAAAATTGAGACCATAGAGTTAAAATATATCGAAGTTAACACCCATCATGGAACCAAACTACCAAAGTAAGACTACTACTTCACAGCACTTGAGTTCAATCAAAACCAATTGATGTGCCGGTACGCCGGATGTATGTGTTCCTAGAGCACAAAAGTATGTTAACTATAACCCACCTGCTATAGCTTACAAAGTTCATGAAAGTAAAGACCACCAATCCTTCAAATTTTGTAATTATTTTCACAAAGACAATTAACTAGTAATACACAACACTGAAACAAAGGACAAAGACCAAGGTCCCACCTTAATGACCAAGGTGTTGCGTATAATGTGAGAGGTTAAATCAATCTGCAATAATACATGTTGAACAATTTTCACCTATCTTCAAGTAAATCACACTTCACAACCCAAGCAGAAATTTTATTTACACACATTCTCATAATCTACAAAATCCAAACCCATCAATTCATAACAAGAAAACAAGCACTAGTAAGCTAATTCTCAGTTTAAATATTTTGCAGCTAAACGTAAAATTATAATCCCTCTGTCCCGTTCATTAATTTACCGTTGATTAAAACACCTCTCAAAAAGAATAAAATCTGAAAATTAGGCGTTATTCCATCTTTGTTTGTAACTACTAGTCCTCGTTGTGTCTTATTATGATTCTAAGCTAAATTTTTAGCAAGTTCTACATATTAATTTAGGTTAAAAAATAATCAATTTAAGAAATTTGGCAGAAGTTCTTGAGCTTCAATATGTGAAAAGTTTACGAGTTAACAAATTCGAAACAATTAAGGTAATTTATGAATCCAACCCTAATTTCAATTGAAAACCCCAATTACATGTATATAAACTCGAATCAACAATTCGTCAACCCTAATTTATTGACGAATTAACAAATTCGAAACTCATAAATCAAAATTAAGGAAAATTAATAGAGAAATTAACAAACCTCATTGAATTTTATGTACAGTGAAATATGGTTCGATTCCCGACTCCATTAATGATGAAGGAAAAGGTAGAATATTTAAGCTTGTTCATCAATTTGAGGAAGCATTTTTATGCTGGGAATTAAAGAGAGAGAAATTGGAGAGAAGACGTAATTTAGATGTGAGTTTGATTTTAATTGTGGCTGAGTTAATGTCAATCGTCCGTGTGATTAGACATCTAATGGTTGAGAGTGGTTCTCACAGTTCTCATTATACTAGTGGTTCTCACCGGATCCCGACCCTATATATATATATATAGAGGAGTTCAAATGAGTCCACCTAAAATGGTGAGTTCACTAAGTCCTAATCCTAACCATTGATCTTATAAAGTTGATGGTTGAGATATTAAAGTTTTGAGATGAAAATTTTATTGTTTTATAAATGAAACTTTAATTTATAAATGTAACTTTAATTCTTTACAATTACAACTTTAATATTTAAGGTCATTTTATAAATAAAAATTTAAATTTATATTACAAAATTTTATTTTAAATATATAAAATTGATTTTTGAGTGTAACTTTAATGTTTTGCGAGTGAAACTTTAACGGTAAAAAATGAAACTTTAATGTTTTTAGACAATTTTTAATATAAAAATTTGAATTTATTTAATTTTATTGATTTATAAATTTAACTTTAATATTTTACGAGTGAAACTTTTATGAGAAAAATTGAAACTTTAATTTTTTTAGACAATTTTTAATATAAAAATTTGAATTTATCTAATTTTACTGATTTATAAATATAACTTTAATGCTTTACGCATGAAAATTTAATGCTAAAAATTAAAACTTTAATTTGTTTAGACAATTTCTAATATAACATTTGAATTTAATTAATTTTACTGATTTAAAATTTTTATGTAAATATTGTAATTTTATTAACGTAACTTTAATGTTTTACGGTTGTAACTTTAATCATAATTTTTGAAACTTTGTTTTTTAATATGATTTTAAAATTATACTAATTTGAATTTACTCTCATGTGAAACTTTAATCAATATTAATGAAACTTCAGTCCATAACTTTGAAACTTTAATCCATTATCATCAAACCAACACCTTACCCACCATCAGTCAAATAAATTTAGTCAATATCATGTGAAACTTTAGTCAATAACAATGAAACTTTAATCCATATTTTTAAAACTTTAATCCATTATCACCCACCATTACCACCACCTTCACCACCAAAAACACCACCACCATACCGGCCCCACCTCACCCGAGCCACAACAACCCCCAAAACATCCCCACCCAAACCGTCACCACCCCTACGACATACATCACAAAACCGCAGCAACAACAACCGCAACCCTAAAAATATAAAACGATAATATTTACAACACAAAAAAAAAATAGATCTGAAAACCTCCACCACCACCGACATAAACCACCACCGACAACACCTCCACCACTGACCAACACCCAAGACCCCACTACCACCAACCCACTACTACCGACGGAAGCAGCACAGAGGCAGGGGAGGCCGAGGGCGACATAGGTGTCGGGGTGGTGACCGAGGGAGGCAGATGGCGGCTGTAGTGGTGACCGAGGGAGGCAGAGGATGGCGGTAGTGGTGTCGGCGTGGTGACCGAGTGAAGCAGCAGAGAGGCAGGGGAGGAGAAAAACGCAGAGGGCGGCGGGAGGAGTAGGTGGCGGCGGCAGCGTCGAGTTGGGTTAGTGAGATGGGACGGAGAGAGAAAGGAGAAAGAGAGGGAAAGGGAGGAAGAGAGAGAAGAAGCAGGAAGTGAAATGAAAAAAAATTAGGGTTTGTGTGTTTTATATAGAGTTTTCATTTTCAGATTTAATCTTAACCCTTAATTTTGTTCTAATCTAATGGTTTAAATTAGGACTCATGTGACTCACCTATACTAAAGGACTCACTTGATCCCATTTATATATATATATATATATATATATATATATATATATATATATATATATATATATATATATATATATATATATATATATATATATATATATATATATATATATATATATATATATATATATAGATAGATTTGGGATCCTATGAGAACCATCAAGATAATGAGAACCATTTATAGCCTATGTTACTGAAATTTGACGATTGAGATTGTTGGTAATAATATGTTCCCGAAATTTCAGAGACGTCAGAGTTCAGACCCCTCAAATCCTCCAAACTCAGCCACTTTCACAAATTCATTTTTCTCTCTCTTCGACCGTCCTCTCAAATCATCCTCTCGATCCTATCACTCTCTGATCCTATCACTCTCCGATGACCAGGTTTTCGACTCTTCTCAAACCGCTTCACAAATTAGGGTTGAATTCGTCGATCACCACCATTTTCTGCTGATTCAGGTAATGGCTATTATACTCCATACTTCCCCAATTTGTTCTCGCTGATTTCAACTATGATTTCATTGATTTTTAGTAGACTACTATTTAGGTAATTTCTTGATTTCCCCTATTTCTCTTTTATTCCCCAATTTTACGATTTTAATTATATAAATTAGTTTGATTAGGGTTGTATTTCTGATTTGTTCTACTTTATGTTGTTTTCGCTGCTTTCAAATACCGTTCAGATTCTTACTGTTTCATTATTCACGGAATTGGAATAGAAGCACATAATTACTGATGTGGTCTACTTGAGTTCAGAAATTGAGGAGTCATATTATTGATCGCGCTTTCTGTTTTTCATCATGAAATTAATGTGAGACCGGCTTTTTTGCTGTCATAATCCCTTTCGGCTGATGAAGTCGTTTGTACAAGTATCCTGTAATTTCTCTGGTTTTTTTGTTGATTCTATGTAGTTCATTTTAAACGTAATAGGAACTCATCATTATTTATCGAGTTTTGTGTTTTACGTCATGAAATGTAAGACCGACTGACGACTGTTTTGCTATCATAATCCCTTTCAGCTGATGAAGGGTTTTTTGTTGAACAATCATTTGGATTGGCTACTGCAATCACACATTACTTTTGACCTTTACTCATTGAAGTATTGCACAATCACTATAATCTCTTGTGTTCATTGCTGAGTTCGACTTCTTTATTTAGAATCCTAGTAAAAATTTACAAATGATTGAGACGGAGAATGTATATAGTTTTATCGGTTCATCAAAATTGTGGTGAAGTTTAATGAGTTGGGGTTGTTACTTCTTAGAATTGGCCCATTTTCGTACCGTAAAAATTTGAAATTGTACTTCTGTATTTTGATAATTTGTCAAACTTTAACGATCGCCACCTGAATTAAGTGCCCTATGGGTTCTTGCCATTTCCGGGTTAAGGGGTCGAGTGTGTGCGGCCTTATCTCTGTGTTGCTAGCACTAAGGGGTTTACTTTGGCAATTTTTTTCATTTATTTATAAGACCCATTGCAGATGAGTAGGTCTCGAATCAAGATTGAGATTTTTCTGACGGTTTTTGGTTTCAGTGCATGATTTGTGGGTATATTTTTCTGGAAACTAAGGTGGGATTTTGTTTGGGGAAACGGCAGCTAGCTTCGATATGTAGTTTCTTGCTTGTTGTATCTTATTTGTGCGACTGGAAGTGTAGATACCCGTATCCGTCGATATTGGAATTTATAGAGAACCCGACAAACACCGGATGATGATAGGACACATGTATTTATTAGTTGTCATTGTCATTATTTGGGTTCGTTTTACGATGTAGAATGAGCGTTGTCGACGGAGTATTTTATTAATTTAAATGATATTTAAATTAAAGCTTTTTTTAAGGTGAATTCATTTTACTTTATTTTGAGTTTATTTTCTCAAGTTTATTTTATTGAAAATAAAATAAATAATTGATTTCTCAAGTTCATTTTACCTAGGCCTCTACCCATCCAACCCCAGTTCGAACCCCCATACCCACATCCCAAATCTCGCCCCAAACATACACAAAACAGCCCAACTACTTCCCCTTACCCGCGTTAGCCCTCCCTCTTTTCCAACCCGTTTTGTGTGCTTCAAAGCTTGACCCAAACCCGCCACAACCAACCCAATTCTTGCTCCTCATTACCTACATACAACCCATCACTAAACCCACCACGAAACCCATCCAATTCCCGTCCCAAACACCCAATAAACAGCCCGCAAATAACAAGCAGCCCCCCCTCCCTGTTTTGCGTGCTCAAACCCGAGTCCAAAACCCGCTCCAAACACCACCTAAACCCGTGTCCATTAACCCTACACCATACCCTGGTATCCTACCCATATTACCTTAGCTTAACCACCAAGAAAACCCCCCATACAAACCCTAAAAACCCCATGAATTAGCTGATGGACAGCAGCTATGCGAAACAGGCCCGACTGCTTGTTGCCCTACTTCTACCCTTCGAAACTCCTTATAAATACCTCCTCTTGACCATACATTCGAGCTCTAAGTTCTCCATACATACAACCGTCATTCACAAGCTTTAAACTCCAGAAACAAACCCTAATTGCCTCTCAAAAATCCTCGACAAAACCGACTTACAAACTGAGAATCAGTTTGTGTGTCCTCTTTGAAACCGTTTGTTCAACCATCAAACCTTCTTTAAAATTCGAGTTTCTTGTTCCTAATTAACCACACAACATCCATCTACACATTAGACAAAGATTCACGAGCCAAATTGCCCTTGAGAGTACACGAATCCCCTCGAAAAACAGAGTGTCATACACTCTGTTTTCGCGGTTTTTCCTATCTGTCCAGTTCTGTTTGTGCTCCTTTTTCGTGCCCAATAACTCAAAAAGAGCAGGGATTGTTTTAAGATCTTTGTTCTCCTATCTTTCTAGTTTTCAAAACATCTTTTAAATTGAATTTTCACCGTGAAACGAGAGAGAAATCGCAGTTTGAAAGTTGCTGTCCAGATTTACAAAAAACGTGTTGTTTGCTTTGTTTCTTCGTCGACGACGGCCTCTCGAGATAAAATCTACCATCGATTACGACCCAAGAAGGTGTCAACAATACATGTAGGTTGAGGGTGCATCAAATCCTCCTCTTCTCCCTTTTATTTCGTTATTTATGTTTGTTTTTTTATAGTTCATTTTTACTTTGTTTATCGTTTGTTTATCGTTTGTTTTCGTTAACTATGAAACTAGTTTAGTCCGAGTATGAGTTAAAGTACCACCATGAACACCCGCGTTGACTTGAGATGGGAAAGAAATCCGCTACATCAGTCGGTCGTATCCCCCGTCTCATTTACATATCCTCGTGTTCAAGGTAGGGCATTAATAAAACGAATTCTAACTTCGCTCTTCGCTTTTGACCCCTCTCTTGTTTCGTTTAATTCGACCTGCCCAAGGACCATTCACATGTTAGTTCGACCTCTGATTGTTAACATATGACTCATTTAGATGACATTAGATCAATTTAATAACCTAATTAGACACGTTAGGTGGCATCGACGTAGCTTTAAAAACCGATCAATTCTATAACTTAATTGAATGCATCTCTCTCTTTCACATAATTTCTAGCTAGTATAAGAGTGCGTGATTAGCACCTTCTTATTAACACTCGGTGAGTTAAATTAATTAGAAAACTTGACCTAATTCGACCCTTTAGGCCGTGTAGAGCACCCGGTTTTAGGCAAAGCTTTCTGACCTTTTTTTATCATCGTTTTCTAATATACATCCCGCATCGCTTCGCAAATCTATCTAACCTAATGAATTTAACCTAGGAACTAGGTTGGACGTGGCTTTAGGCCGTGAGGGTGGCCGTGCCTCTTCTTGTTTCGTTTGTCTTATATCATTTGTTCTTTGTCGTTTCGTAGCTTGTAATTTATAGTTTGTTCATCGAGTTGTAACTTTCAAGTTTGTTTTACTTTTATCGAGTCAAAAATTCTTCAAAAACCTTAGTCTTGTTTGGTTAGATGGTTGTGCCCCAATGCATGTAAGAGCGTAGTAAATCGCATGCTGTTCAAAGCAACATGGCCTGATTTATGCTAATGCATGCTTTGGTGTGTGACCCAATGTCTAATTCGATAAGATTAAGCGAAAGCACGCATTACGAGGAGTGACCCAAGGCCGTGAGTCATGTAAGCCGTGGGCCACCCCCCTTGTGCACGTTTCCCTAGGCCGAATTGGCCGTGTAATGTGTCGTGTATGGTTTTGTGTATAGCGTTGTATTTTAGATCGAGTTGTATCTTTAAATTCTCGTTGTGTCCGCATGAAATGCCTGGGTTGTAATAGGATAGATCCCAACGGCTCCCCCATTCCCCTTAAGCCTTGTTTGCTTTGTATGTTGTTAGATCAATCAACCCACATGCTAAATTACAACTTTGACAAAGTTAGTTTAGTTGCATCTAAATCGACATAGAAACTTCGCATGTTAGGGTTTTGAAAACAATGTTTGCATATCATATATCATAGTAGCTATGACCTTGTTTGAAATCTGATACTTGACTTAGTAGAGGCCGTTATTGATGGGCGGGGTTAGGTGTCCTTACGGGCTTCCTAACACGTACCCTCACCCCTTACTCAAGATCTATGGTTTGTGGACCCGTCTAAATACCATTGGATTACGAGAGTCATTCAAATCGAGTGATATAGGGTACAAGTCTTTATCTTTAATCACTCGTAGTCGATTGGCTTTATGCTTTTCGATGAAAGGTGTAAAGTTGACTTGAACGGTTCCAAGTTCCCAAAAAACTTGGTGGCGACTCTAATTTGTCTTAATTCGATTCGAAAGAACCTCGAGTCGATTATGCCTAGTGTGGATCCCGCGGACGCAGCCTTCCCGAGGGCCTTGTCCACGATTTGGCGACTCACTGGGAAAAGAGGACTAGTTACACTTTGTTTCTAGGGTCTTTTCCTCCGAGGTGAAACTTGAAAAGAAAGTATTGGAAAGTAAAACATTACTCATAGTGCTACGATTCATGCATAAACCCTTAAGGACTTTCCCGGGCCGTCCCAGCGTTTCTTTGTGATGCGTGGGGGGCGACGTCCCACTATGCCAGGAACTCGCACATTGCTTGCTTCCGCTCCTCCTCGTCGTGGTTCTTGATGGTGGGGATGCTCTTCTAGGTACTCTACCTAAAGGCCCTTGCTCTATAAGACCCAAAAAGGATGGAGGGCATAGACCTTCTTGTAGAAGACTTGCCGAGACTTAGAGATGTCTAGGAGCATACATCCTTATAACACGAGAATGACAATGTGCGAAATGAATTTCCCGAGTCTTTTCAAAACTTTCCGTATTGATTTCAAAACCGAACTTTTGAACAACTTACTTTCAAAATAGCATGATTTTCAAAACGCGGAATGCTGCCCAAGTAGGACCAGAATTTTCGGCCAAAAATGAGCTTTTATAGCCGGCATGCTGCTCATTTTAAATCTCATTTTCAAATCGATCATTCGTTTTTTATATTCAATCCAAAATATTTCTCGAACCTTAACCAAGCATGAAATGTGTCGAGTCGTGTACGGGTCCTGGCTGTGTTTGGCTAGGCATGTTTCGTTCTAAGAGTCTAGAACACGACCTTGTTGGGTCACCCAAGCTCACCTCTTGGGCTTCGAGTCATGTGGGTCGACCATTTGGTCTAGGATAGTCCACAGAAACGTCTAAGCTAGGCCATTTAGGGTGTTTCACTTAAACCTATGGGCTATGTTAGTCCAATCACGGGTTTAGTCACACCGAGTCCAGTTTAGAATCGAGCTATGACAGCTAGAGTCATGTCGTTTTGTCGAGTCTAAAATGAGTCAAGGTCTAAATCCAACCGTGAGTCGAACCTTTTGGTTAATCAGTCTCAAGTCGAGTCTTTGTTTGAGTCAAGTTGGTGTCGTGTCCTTCAGTGTGCAGGGGCTCTTACATTCGAATATTGACTCAGTTCGGGGTTTTCTTGTAGAAAGGCCGCCAAAAACCCGACGTCAAGCAATGGAAGATGTTGTTAACAAACTCACTGAGGCCGTGAACCTCATGATGACCCGAATGGATGCAATGGAATCTAAGCTGGGTGAAGATTCCCCTCCATCTACCCCACCTCTGACTGATCTGGAGAAACGGTTCAAGTTCATCGAAGACCGTCTGAAACTCTCCCAGGGGAAGAACATCCACTATGAAAATGCTAGGGCCTATGCCCTAGTTCAGGATAAGTTGCCCACGAACATGGTACTCACTGACATCCCAAAGTTCAAGGGCACCGAAGATCCAGTCCACCATGTTAAGGCCTATAAAGGGTACTTAGCACTGAAGGGAGTACCTGCTGACATGCTCTCTGAAATTTTTGCCCAATCTCTGGATGAACACCCGAAGGCGTGGTTCTATAATCTGGATCTCACGAACTTCCCCACTTTCGAAGATATTACGGTGGAGTTCTGCAAGCACTATGCTGATAATGTCGAGATTCAAACCAACGTAAGAACATTGGAGGTGATGACACAGAAAGACAAAGAAGGCTTTACTGAATTCCTTGCAAGATGGCGCGCTGAAAGCGTGAAATTAGCCAAGAAGCCTGACGAAGTTGAAATGGTAGATAAGTTCGTAAAGAATCTACGACCTATTTACCGCAATGCTCTGAAATACCAGAATTTTGGCTCTTTCAAAGAATTGATAAGAATCGGGATAAAGGTAGAAGATGATGTCATAAGGGCAGAGGCTGAAAGGCCGAAAGGATACAAAGAGGCCTCATCGTCTAAGGGCAAGGCCCCAACAACGGCCCATATTGATGAAGCCATCAATCTCTTAGAAGGGCAATCGAAGAAGTCGCAACGCCAAACACCTAGGGCATTCACCGATATCGGATGCACTTATACATACGCTCTCCAAAGGCTCATAGCCCAAGGAAAGCTGAAGCCTATTGGTCCAACTCCGGACCCTCCCGCTGATCAACAAGGTAAATGGTATAAACCAAATGCCTACTGTGCCTTTCATCAAGGGAAAGGCCATGATACTTTGAAAGGTGCTATCGATCAAGAAGCACGAAATTCAAGACATGATTGAGAACGGAACGCTCCCGATCCCAACTGTTAAACCCAATAACATCACCAATCCATTTGGCGATCACGCTAACTTTGTTTCTGTCGAAGACAATGTCGATTATTCCCATCTTATCCGCCCATGTCACTTGAAAGGGGTGTTTATCGGGAATATATTTGTGGATTGCTTTGAATTCTTGCCAAACCCGAAGAATGAAATTCAAGTCGGGAGTCTTGCTCTAGAATGTACTCCTCTTGTTAACAAAGTTAATAAAAGACAATTCGATTCACCAACTTTTATCACTGGCGTAGATCCTCAGAGGACTACCTCGGGATGGAGGCAGACCATCAAAGGGATCAAAGACAAGAGCCGAGCATCTAAGCTGACAGCTGAACAAGAGAAAGCTCAAGACCAGATTTGAAAATTATGAGTCGGGATCTGTTTTCTTATCTTAGTCGAGTCGAGTCTAGGACTTTCTTTTCTTGAAGTTGAGTCGTTTATTCCACGATGACCTAGGGTGTGTCCTAGGAATCGTTCCTTCGAGTCTGTTAAGCATGTGTCATTCCAATAAAAGTTGCAGTTCGTTTCCAAATATGTCTTGTTTCCAATCCTCAATCATTCCGAAACATGATAAAACGCACAACACACTCAAAGGCATCCCTGGGGTAGAAATATGTCCCGTTTCAAAATGTAAGGTACAATAGGATTCCGTGTTTGATTCCTTTACCTATTCCATGTCTGGCGGTAGAAAACCTCCATCAGAACCAGTGCTTTTGACAAGCTTTTAGATGATTCTAGGACGAACCCGGACTAGCTCCTTGTTTTCCATATCGATGACGGAAGGCAAGCCTTTTTCCCACAGAATCATCCCCTCTCGAAGAGAGAAGATATCAACCCGTTCTAAGAAGGAATTGTTAATTCTAACCCAATTTAGTTGGTGAAGCCTAGTTTTTAAGGTGTATCCATTTGTGACTAAGGGAATGAATAGAAGACCATTTTCAAGAAGAGAAGAAAAAAAAAAGATGAAAAAGAATGAAAAGATGAGAAAAAAGGACGAAAAAAAAAAAGCAAAAGAAAAAATGAAAAATGAAAGAGAAAAGAGATGAAAAAGAAAAAGAAAAAAGGAAAGAAAAAAAAAGAAAAGAAGAAGAAAAGAAAAGAAAAAAGAAAAAGAGATGTCAAAATGTTGATCGAAGTTCAAAGGCGAAGCCAAAATGGTCAGGTAGTACCATCAACAGTTATCCATACTCCTAAGTCGAGGCATTTACGAGGGAATAGTTAGGGATTCTGAGAATCAATCAGTTTGTGTTAGTACACCCAAGCCTTTAGGATCCAGACATGGAAATTTGAACCCACATCGATTCCCGACCCATTTGCACTCAGGTTCATCAAACCTGAGACACCATTTCCAACCACGTTATAAGCCATAGCCCTTGGTCTTAGCACCACAAAATGAACCTTCAGAATGATAGTTTACCTTGCGAACCTATTTTTACCAAGCTCCATATCCCAAAGAACCACAGCCTTTTGTACCAACCCTAGACATGGGATTTAACAGTACCTTACAGGCTAGAATGGGATACGACATAATACCATAGGTGAAACCTTCGAGTGTGTACACACAATTAAAATGCCAAGTTTATGCACCTAGATCGAACTACGTCGGATTTGATTTCGCTCCACGCGAATACGTAGGCAGTCCTTCAGAATAAGGGATTCAATCCACTCATCAACCAAGTTTTCATCTTGTCGGTTTCTTACGGGTCCTAACCAAGTCCAAATGAAGCCACCTTTGTTTGAGTCGGTCTTAGCACTCGACGTAGGCTAGGATGAGGATATAGTTTCAGATGAATAGTATCAAGTCTCAGAATGAGCTTTATCTAATGGTTTAGGCAAAGATGACGAGTCATATAGATGTAGGTTTGTGTTGGGAACAGAAAATATGAAAAACCCGCTGAAAAGAAAGAAGGCGTGGAAGAAAAATAGTAAAAGCCCGCTGAAAAGAAAGAAGGCGGTGGCAAGAAATGATGAATACTCACTGAAAAGAAAGGAGGCGAGGAGAAGAGTGGCAGAAGGTTCCCAACAAGAGTGATGTGTGATGTCCAACTGTTCTCATAAAATCAGTTTGTGTTTAGTGTCTAGGCGAAGCTAACGTTGTTTCTCCGTGAGTTTAATCCACCTTGTCAATGGCAAGTGATCTTGATTCCCATGTGCCCTTGGGAGCACGCCCATGCCATACGATATCTCTGTCTCAAGTCCGATGGCCTTGTGATTCCCATTTGCCATCTTTTGGCGCCGGAACGGCCAATTTACATTTCTACCCCCAACAAGTCAATAATTGAATTAAAACCCGTGCACACTTACGGTTTTATTTTCCTTTTTTGTTTTACGGTAGCGGGCTACGCCCACGTTGTTTACAAGTCATACAGAGTGTCTGAGTCATATTTCATGCTCACTCATCAAGGTTCGATTTCAAAAAAAATTCAAAAATTCAAAATTCCAAAAACTTTTTGCGAGTTGTGGATAGATGATCTAAGTAGTGGAATCTTTGTGGGTCGATGATCCAATCCTTCGAAATTCAAAATTCAAGATTCAATTTTTGAAGGGCCGATGGCCCAACATTCCAAGTGATGTCAAATTCAAACTTCGGGTCGATGGCCCAGTTTTTTCAAAATTTTCAAGTTCAATTTTCGGGTCGATGACCCAATCTTTCAAATGATCTAATTTTAGGATCGATGATCCAAATGTGATTATGTGATGATTATGGCTTGTACATTTTCTATGTTTCAAATATAGCAGGATATGCTTCAACTGGGGGCTCTAAAGTCTTCGACTTTAGAGACATTGCAAACTGGGGGCTCTGAAGCCGTTGGCTTCAGAGACCATTATCAGGATGTAAAGGATGACATCCACTAAGAACTCAATTCAATACAAGAGTATGAAATGGAAGAATTCCGTAGCTGAAAGCAAATGATGAAAGCGGCGGCAACCTCCTTGGAAAGTCCCGTCCCATTCGGACAAGTGCCGCCAGAGATGATAAATTTTGGGCAAATGTCGGCGAGATGATGAATTTCGGACAAGTGCCCATGAGATGATAAATTTTGGGCAAATGTCGCAGATAATGAATTTTGGACAAACGCCGGCAGATGATAAACTTTGGGCATGTGTCGGCGATTCTTGCGAACTACGACGCGGGTTTGATTCCGTCAGAAACGGATACGTAGGCACCCGAGGATAAGGCTCAACCCACCATATAAGCAATTTATGGGTCGACGACCAATGATTATAATTTGACGCAACAGAAGCAAGAGTTAATCCCCGACGAAGTTTCAGGTATGATCTCTTCTTATGGTCAAGAGCTTATATACGCAAGTCTAATGGACTATAAACGACCCGAGAATCCTCGGTCGAGAGGGACTGGGGTATACTTTGACTTTCGCCTTGTTCAAGCCTCGGTCAAAGTGGGGCTCAGATACCCGTATCCGTCGATATTGGAATTTATAGAGAACCCGACAAACACCCGATGATGATAGGACACATGTATTTATTAGTTGTCATTGTCATTATTTGGGTTCGTTTTACGATGTAGAATGAGCTTGTCGACGGAGTATTTTATTAATTTAAATGATATTTAAATTAAAGCTTTTTTTAAGGTGAATTCATTTTACTTTATTTTGAGTTTATTTTCTCAAGTTTATTTTATTGAAAATAAAATAAATAATTGATTTGAAAAATCATTTTATGAGTGTATTTGATTTGAAAAATCATTTATTTTAATGTGTTAATTGATTTGAAAAATCGAATTTGAAAATCGAAAACTCGTTTTAACCACACGTTTTGGAGCTCGATTATAGCTCGGTTTTTGAGCCCGTTTTCTTTACGAGTTGGAACGAATCTCGAGTACACTAACCAACCTAGGCCTCTACCCATCCAACCCCAGTTCGAACCCCCATACCCACATCCCAAATCTCGCCCCAAACATACACAAAACAGCCCAACTACTTCCCCTTACCCGCGTTAGCCCTTCCTCTTTTCCAACCCGTTTTGTGTGCTTCAAAGCTTGACCCAAACCCGCCACAACCAACCCAATTCTTGCTCCTCATTACCTACAAACAACCCATCACTAAACCTACCACGAAACCCATCCAATTCCCGTCCCAAACACCCAATAAACAGCCCGCAAATAACAAGCAGCCCCCCTGTTTTGCGTGCTCAAACCCGAGTCCAAAACCCGCTCCAAACACCACCTAAACCCGTGCCCATTACCCCTACACCATACCCTAGTATCCTACCCATATTACCTTAGCTTAACCACCAAGAAAACCCCCCATACAAACCCTAAAAACCCCACGAATTAGCTGATGGACAGCAGCTATGCGAAACAGGCCCGACTGCTTGTTGCCCTACTTCTACCCTTCGAAACTCCTTATAAATACCTCCTCTTGACCATACATTCAGGGCTCTAAGTTCTCCATACATAAAACCGTCATTCACAAGCTTTAAACTCCAGAAAAAAACCCTAATTGCCTCTCAAAAACCCTCGACAAAACCGACTTACAAACTGAGAATCAGTTTGTGTGTCCTCTTTGAAACCGTTCGTTCAACCATCAAACCTCCTTTAAAATTCGAGTTTCTTGTTCCTAATTAACCACAAAACATCCATCTACACATTAGACAAAGATTCACGAGCCAAATTGCCCTTGAGAGTACACGAATCCCCTCGAAAAAAAGAGTGTCATACACTCTGTTTTCGCGGCTTTTCCTGTCTGTCCAGTTCTGTTTGTGCTCGTTTTTCGTGCCCAATCACTCAAAACGAGCAGGGATTGTTTTAAGATATTTGTTCTCCTCTCTTTCTAGTTTTCAAAACATCTTTTAAATTGAATTTTCACCGTGAAACGAGAGAGAAATCGCAGTTTGAAAGTTGCTGTCCAGATTTACAAAAAACGTGTTGTTTGCTTTGTTTCTTCGTCGACGACGGCCTCTCGAGATAAAATCTACGATCGATTACGACCCAAGACGGTGTCAACGATACATGTAGGTTGAGGGTGCATCAAATCCTCCTCTTCTCCCTTTTATTTCGTTATTTATGTTTGTTTTTTTATAGTTCGTTTTTACTTTGTTTATCGTTTGTTTATCGTTTGTTTTCGTTAACTATGAAACTAGTTTAGTCCGAGTATGAGTTAAAGTACCACCATGAACACCCGCGTTGACTTGAGATGGGAAAGAAATCCGCTACATCAGTCGGTCGTATCCCCCGTCTCATTTACATATCCTCGTGTTCAAGGTAGGGCATTAATAAAACGAATTCTAACTTCGCTCTTCGCTTTTGACCCCTCTCTTGTTTCGTTTAATTCGACCTGCCCAAGGACCATTCACATGTTAGTTCGACCTCTGATTGTTAACATATGACTCATTTAGATGACATTAGATCAATTTAATAACCTAATTAGACATGTTAGGTGGCATCGACGTAGCTTTAAAAACCGATTAACAATTCTATAACTTAATTGAATGCATCTCTCTCTTTCACATAATTTCTCGCTAGTATAAGAGTGCGTGATTAGCACCTTCTTATTAACACTCGATGAGTTAAATTAATTAGCAAACTTGACCTAATTCGACCCTTTAGGCCGTGTAGAGCACCCGGTTTTAGGCAAAGCTTTCTGACCTTTTTTTATCATCGTTTTCTAATATACATCCCGCATCGCTTCGCAAATCTATCTAACCTAATGAATTTAACCTAGGAACTAGGTTGGACGTGGCTTTAGGCCGTGAGGGTGGCCGTGCCTCTTCTTGTTTCGTTTGTCTTATATCATTTGTTCTTTGTCGTTTCGTAGCTTGTAATTTATAGTTTGTTCATCGAGTTGTAACTTTCAAGTTTGTTTTACTTTTATCGAGTCAAAAATTCTTCAAAAACCTTAGTCTTGTTTGGTTAGATGGTTGTGCCCCAATGCATGTAAGAGCGTAGTAAATCGCATGTTGTTCAAAGCAACATGGCCTGATTTATGCTAATGCATGCTTTGGTGTGTGACCCAATGTCTAATTCGATAAGATTAAGCGAAAGCACGCATTACGAGGAGTGACCCAAGGCCGTGAGTCATGTAAGCCGTGGGCCACCCCCCTTGTGCACGTTTCCCTAGGCCGAATTGGCCGTGTAATGTGTCGTGTATGGTTTTGTGTATAGCGTTGTATTTTAGATCGAGTTGTATCTTTAATTTCTCGTTGTGTCGGCATGAAATGCCTGGGTTGTAATAGGATAGATCCCAACGGCTCCCCCATTCCCCTTAAGCCTTGTTTGCTTTGTATGTTGTTAGATCAATCAACCCACATGCTAAATTACAACTTTGACAAAGTTAGTTTAGTTGCATCTAAATCGACATAGAAACTTCGCATGTTAGGGTTTTGAAAACGATGTTTGCATATCATATATCGTAGTAGCTATGACCTTGTTTGAAATCCGACACTTGACTTAGTAGAGGCCATTATTGACGGGCGGGGTTAGGTGTCCTTACGGGCTTCCTAACACGTACCCTCACCCCTTACTCAAGATCTATGGTTTGTGGATCCGTCTAAATACCATTGGATTACGAGAGTCATTCAAATCGAGTGATATAGGGTACAAGTCTTTATCTTTAATCACTCGTAGTCGATTGGCTTTATGCTTTTCGATGAAAGGTGTAAAGTTGACTTGAACGGTTCCAAGTTCCCAAAAAACTTGGTGGCGACTCTAATTTGTCTTAATTCGATTCGAAAGAACCTCGAGTCGATTATGCCTAGTGTGGATCCCGCGGACGCAGTTCCCGAGGGCCTTGTCCACAGGAAGTCAGCTCTGCTCAGCTGCATCAACTTTCCCACTTTCGCAGCATATATTCTTTAATAGAGTTGTCTTAAGACACTGTAGTGATGAACTAAGTGGCGTGTAGGCTAGGTGTAATCGCGTAGGTCCAAGTGTAGTTACTGCTACTCAGGTTAAGAAATTAAGTTGCTATCGTAATGTTCTTATATATAAAGCTTGTTAACTCTAATCATAATGTTCTTACATATTAAGAATCTGCTACACCGTGGTGATCGGCCCCAACAGGAAGATTTTACTATGAAGGAAGATTGTACTATACTTGTTGGCTGTTGTAATGGGTTAATTTGTTTAACTCCAAGACATGGTCACTACTTCATTATATGGAACCCAACAATCAGCAAAACGCACAAATATGAATTAAATAAGTGCTTACCTTCTTTCGATGCAAGTGGCTTTGGTTATGCATCTTCTATTGATGACTAAATATGTTCGAATTTCGACAATACAGGATGATATTATTGTTCTTATTTTCTCACTCAGGGAAAATAAGTTGAGGAAACTTTATTTGTGTATTATTATCATTTTGTTTGTGTAGAAATATATGATACTCTGATGCCTTTTCATCATACTGATATAGTGATATGGTTACTTGACTACTTAACTTATTTATAGCGTATTGTAAAGGTTATTAGCTCAATGGTAGAGCGATGTGCTTATTTTGCACAAAGGTATGGGTTCGAATCTCATATAACCTAATAAATAAAAAAATCCCGTGATTTTAGGATAGCTGTCAGGTGT
Organism: Silene latifolia; assembly: GCF_048544455.1. Lineage (NCBI taxonomy): Eukaryota > Viridiplantae > Streptophyta > Magnoliopsida > Caryophyllales > Caryophyllaceae > Silene > Silene latifolia. The sequence goes on along the minus strand of NC_133528.1, from coordinate 138,749,170 downwards.
ACATGCATGAAATAAGTGTTATATGTGCATGAAATAAGGTTCTATGTGCATGAAAAAGTTCTTATTATGATACTAATTACTGTTGGTTAAGGACATTAATTTTACATGGCCGTGAAATAAGATTATAAGTGCATGAAATAAGGTTCTATATGCATGAAATAAGGTTTTATGTGCATTAAAAAGTTTTTAAGTTGCACTAGTTGGTTATATTATGTTACTAATTATTGTTGGTTAAGGACATTAATTTTCATTATATGTGCATGAAATAAGGTTCTATGTGCATGAAATAAGGTTATATGTGCATGAAAAAGTTCTTATTATGATACTAATTACAATTGGTTAGGGACATTAATTTTAAGGGGTATGAAATAAGATTATAAGTGTATGAAATAAGGTTCTATGTGCATTAAAAAGTTCTTCAGTTGCACCAGTTGGTTATATTATATTACTAATTATTGTTGGGTAAGGACATTAATTTTGATTATATGTGCATGAAATAAGGTTCTATGTGCATGAAATAAGGTTCTATGTGCATGAAACAAGGAAAATGTCTGTGAAGGAGATTTAATATATTTATCGGCCTTTTCAAGGCATTTTAGGCTTATGCATAGAAACTACCAGTCCTTGGCAATTACAATGTAAAAGAATATAAAAGAAACACCGGTATTTGCTAGTCAGTGTGGGAATTGAACCCACATCTTGTGCACTGCACAATGCTCTCCCGTTTGAGCTAATTGGCTCTCGAAATAAGTAAAATGTGCATCCTGTTTTGCAGCCTAGTAACTTCATAGTAAAATAGGACTTTTTTTTTAATACTGTGGTTGGGGTTATACAACTGCGTTTAGGGACAATAATCAAAAGTTGATCTTATCACCAACTAGTTTTAAGATGTGACCTTACTTGTGACCAGTTTATCTTGCTTGCTTCAACTACGTAAGGATATGAGGTACTCCACAAGTGCTGTCAGAGCGTGATGGTTCAACTTTGGCCGTCAAGGGTAAAAATGGTGATGTGCTTGAAAAAGTGTAGAGTACCATATCATCATGGTGCAGACTGCAGAGTCTTACTGTCTGGGTTTTCCATGAGTTGTTCAGAGACTGGATGTAAAGTAGCCATCATTGTGTCAAAAGGGAGGTTCCAGCAGGGCTAGACTATTAACGTCAACCACAGTATTCAAAAAGGTGCTATAAATGTGCATGAGAAACGGTCAAACTGGCAGAACTTTAAAGCTATCTACGCTAACAGTGCCTAAGGTCATTTAGAATAGAACTTCAAAAAAAAACTGTCAAAGCTTACGCAGGCAGTACCACTGATGGCAATTATGATGTGCCACCAAATGATGTATGCATTCTTGACAGCAAAGCAAGTATACTACTATCAGAAAGTTAGGAGGACATCAAATCTTAATACCTGAACAATGCCAGCATCACACAAATTCTTCAGTGCCATCAAATATTTAGTCTCCCCAATACGAACTAAATATCGCCTACAGGAAGCTAATGTGGAGAAGTTCTTATTGATAGTAACCAACAGTTGCTTTGCTCTAGGTAACCGCAATGGTACTTGTCGAACATCAAAGTTTTTCATGTAATGGCTGCATTCTAAATCTTCTCTGACATATCCTTTACCTGCATTGATATACAAACAAATATTAAAACAGGCAAATTGGTAAAACCTTACAACTAACTATAGCCCAATACCAAGTTTTGTAGCTGAAAGAATATATATACATGTTGACCCAAAAGTTTCAATAGCATAAAATTCACCCTCTTCCATCTTAGTCTGTACACCTCCCTTCACAATAGATACAGATTTTCCGGCATGTATCTAGTATGGCCCAATGCTCTCTCATTTGAACTAATTGGCTTTTAAATTAAGTAAAATGAGAATATTCTTAATATGTGCCAATGTGAGATGTCAAAGAAATTATAAACTGGTAACTTTGCTTACCTATATCTGGAGGAAAATGTTGAGAAAGCTACTGTTAATTTTCTCAATGGACCTAAGTAGTCCTGATCATGGTCTAGATTATCAAATAAAAGGCGTAATAAATGCATCAATTGACAACGAAAAGCTTTTGGAAAAGGCGTTTCACTCACATTAGATAAGCAGGCATGAAGAGAATAAGTTAAATTTCCAAAGAAATGGCAATTACACATCATTCAGATGCACTAAAAATAATACTAGCAAGCGTAAGTTATCCCAAATAATTCACTCTTCTAAATAATACAAGCAGACATAAGTTATCCCAAGTTCACTCAGAGCAATCCCAAATAGAATTGCAATCATTGTTTTCTACATAGAATAAAGAGTTCTAATTCTGTTTGGACACTCAGTACCAACAAGATTGTTTCATCGGTAAGCAATTGAGCCTGCAAATGGGAGACAAGAGTAACATTCTACTTTTTCTCTATGGCTTGCAACATTGTCAAAACATGGGAGTGTAGTGAATGTGAGCTACCCTCTCCGTCCTAATCATTTATTTACCTTTTATAGTCATGGTAAGGTGTATTTTAATCAAAGGTAAAAAAAATAATTGGGACGGAGGAAAAATTTATTATGGATTCCTTACATAATCCTAAATGTTAAGAAAGAAGAACAACAAATGAATGTTTCATTCAATCATTCCTACTGAAATTCCGTGATCAGCTAACAATAAAAAGCTTTTGGAGAGTCATGACACTCCAAATCAGATGAGAAGGCATACCATTAAGCAAGTACATTTTAAACATTCTTAATTAAATTTATTAATATGTATACAGAAATAAGCATAGATAGGTGCATAGAAATATTTAGTAGATACACAAAAATAACCACTACATACACCAAAATAACCGATTAAATTTCTCAATGAACAAAGAGAAAAAGTTGTGCATTTCTTCATGTCAATCTAGGAACTTTCTAATATTAACAGAAAACTAAACAACACTTACTAAGAATCTAGGTCAAAATCATATTAAGACAAAATTAGGACTAATAACTACAAACAACGATGGAAAGCTTAATTTTCCAGATTTTACTTTCTATGAAACCCTAATTGAATGCATATCACGCAATAATTTAATGTTGCATCAATTTCTATTGAAAACGAAATCAACAAATAAATTTTGCATAAACTCATTGTACTACTACAATAATACGAAAATGATATAATCTAGATTACAAAATTGAATAGATATGAACAAGAACTTACCTTTATTTACGGTGGCGACAGAGAAGTTACGGTGGTCAGTAATGGAGAAGCTAAAGAAGCGCAAAGAGAGAGGGGGGACGGGTTTGATAAAGTATTTCCTCTGATCCTAATGATACAAAGATAGGATTAATCCCAATCATTGGATCGCGTATGATCTAGTGGTCTCAAATGCTTCAGAGGTTCTCATGGTTCTCATTATATCATAGGTTCTCACTGGATCTCGACCCTATATATATATATATATATAGAAGGGTTCTTATAAGTCCTTGATACCATATAAGGCCCTAAGTCTTTATAAGAACCCTTGGATGAAGGGATTGAAGGGATGAGATAAGGAGAGAGGGGGGCGTTTTTTAGAGCAAAAAAAAAAGGAAATGGTTGTTGTATGAAAGAGGGGCCACTGCCACTATTTTCTGTCCTTGTTTTGGTACAAATCCCACTTACAAAAGGATTAAACAAACACAAATATATCAGTTTGCATGCTTTCCCTCTTCATTCACCATTCAAAACCTCTCACACAAGCAAAACCCATAAAAATCACCATACAAATTCACCTAAATCCTGTAAAATCCAATATAAATCATCAAAAAAGGAAGAGAAATTTCATTCCAACTGTAAAACTACTTCTTTGATCATTAGATAAATAAATTGTTATCAAATAAAGTACTTCATTGTTCATCCGTTAAAATTAATTCGCTTTGTTGAAGATCAAAATATTGTTATTGTTCATCAGAGAAAGACGATCAAAATGACGGTGAGTCTTTGTGAAATGGATCATATGCAGATTGAAGTTGCCGTCGATGGTGAGTTGTTTGCTTTCGTATTTGTGTCTACGTTATTATTGTAGCTTGATGTTCAAGAATACTTGATGTTCGCTATATGTAATTTTGGATTGATGTTCATTATTGTAGTTTGCAGTTATTTCATTTGTGTTCATCATTGTTCATTAGATTTGTTTTTTCATTTTGTTCATGGTAAAAAATGATGGCAAACTTCAGTGGGTTTATGTAAACCTGTGACACGTATATGTATAACTTCAATAATACAGTGTACTCATGCAGTGCTTATATTCATCGTGTTATAACTCCACTAGTTTTTTGTAAAACTCTTTGACAATTTGCTGCAGCTTCAGGTAACAGAGTAATTCTAACCGGGATTTTTGCGTAAAAACTCTTACTAAACAACCAATTTTGATATAGTTATTCATGTAATTGCTTAAGTTATACATTCATTAAGTGAAGTTATAGGATGTGGAGGGTTGCACATTATATGCCTAGAGTCATACAATCTGTGCCTAGAGATATACATTATATGACTAGAGTTATACATTGTCTGACCAGAGTTATACAAATTTTGTACAGGAGTTAAACACCACATGACTGCAGTTATGAAAGGAGGCAAAATTTAGTAGGCAGCTATGAGTTATATAAACAATATCAAGAGTTATACAAATTGTGTACAAGAGTTATACAACACATGACTGCAGTTATGAAAAAGGCAAAATTTATTAGACAGTTATGAGTTTAACAAAAAATAACAAGAGTTTTACAAATTGTGTACAAGAGTTGTACACTCTGTGAAGTACAGTCATCCATACATGGGTAAGGGTCATACATTGTATGACTAGAGTTATACATTCTGAATCTAAAGTAATACAGTCTACAATGTATAACTCTAGTCATATAATGTATAACTCTTAGCATATACAGACTGTTTCTAGAGTTATACATTATATGCTAAGAATTATACAAACTGTCACTAGAGTTATACATTGTATCACTAGGGTTATACAAACTATCACTAGAGTTATACATTGTATGACTAGAGTTATACAGACTGTGACTAGAGTTATACATTGTATGACTAGAGTTATACAAACTATGTATAGAGTTATACATTGTATGACTAGAGTTATACAGACTGTCCCTAGAGTTATACATTGTATGACTAGAGTTATACAGACTGTGACTAGTGTATGACTAGAGTTATACAGACTGTGACTAGAGTTATACAGTTTGTGCATAGAGTTATACATTGTATGACTAGAGTTATACAGTATCTACCTAGAGTTATACATCAAAGTACTAGAGTTATACAGAGTGTGACTATAGTTATACATGATATGGTAAGAGTTATACATAATATACCCAAAGTTATACAGTCTGTGCCCAGAGTTATACAATCTGTGCATAGAGTTATACAGTATATGCGTAGAGTTATGTATTTCTTAATCATTTCATGGATGTTTGATTCTGCTCAGATGTCTAATAAATTTTGCCTTTTTCATAACTGCAGTCATGTGTTGTATAACTCTTGTACACAATTTGTATAACTCTTGATATTGTTTGTATAACTCATAGCTGCCTACTATACATTGTATGACTAGAGTTATACAAACTGTGACTAGAGTTATACAGTTTGTGCATAGAGTTATACATTGTATGACTAGAGTTATACAGTATCTACCTAGAGTTATACATCGAAGTACTAGAGTTATACAGAGTGTGACCATAGTTATACATGATATGGTAAGAGTTATACATTATATACCCAAAGTTATACAGTCTGTGCCCAGAGTTATACAGTCTGTACATAGAGTTATACAGTATATGCGTAGAGTTATGTATTTCTTAATCATTTCATGGATGTTTGATTCTGCTCAGATGGTCGTAAGGCAAAAAACCGAGTATTGTAAGCATTTGGCAGCGGAGTTTACACCTTATGTAGGGCAACAATTTTTTGAAATCGACGAGGCAGTGACATTCTATAAAGTCTATGCATTGGCGTCCGGGTTTGATGTTCGGAAGTACACGACGAAAAAATGGCGCGACGGTGAAATCAAGTCGAAGTTGCTGGTTTGCAACAGAGAGGGATTCACATATGTCCCAAAAGGAGAGGCAGTAATTAAAAAAAATGAGACCGGGATTAGGGAAGAAGAAATGCAATGGGGAAAAAGAACTGCGAACCAGAGGAAATATACAGTCAAGAGGGTAGGGTGTAAAGCACATGTCAGACTATTTATGAAGAATGGAGTACTAGTAATTGACCGATTCCACATGGGGCATAATCACGAGCTTGTATCGAGCGAGGATCGTCAGTTTCAAAAGATGTCGCGGAACATACAAGATTTGCACAAGTACTTGATAATGTACAACTCAAGGGTTAGTTTACTATTAATCAAATCTCCACTAATTGAATGGCAAACTTCTAAAGTTATACACCGAGATGATAGAGTTATGTAAACCTAAGAGTTATAAATAATAAGAAGTTGCACAATCAATGAATGGAGTTATGCATATGTTTCATGAAGTTATAAGAAAAGCTGAAAGAGTTATAGTTGAGAAATTCTTGGTTATTAATCAGCACTGATCAGGATTTGTTGTCCACTGCAGTTGAGGATATGAGCAACTAGGACGTACAACATGTGTAAGGAGTTCGTAAACGGGTTCGAGAACATTGGTGCATCCTTAACTGATTTTAAGAACTTCCACCGAGATGTGAAGTGCTTCATCCATAAACGGGACGGTCAATTGTTCATTGACCGGTTCAAGAATATGGCACAAAATAGGCAGGGGTTTTATTTTGATTATGAAGTTAACAAGGATAACAGCCTTCGAAGGGCAATATGGGCTGACAGAACCGCTAGAAGGAACTACTCCGTTTTTGGAGATGCAGTGTCGTACGACCCAACATACTCAACAAACAAGTACGATATGATTTTCACGCCATTCACTGGCATAGATCACCATAAGCGGTCAGTAACATTCTGTGGGGCATTGATTGCCCATGAAGACCATGAATCCTTCCAGTGGGTTTTCAACAGGTTTTTGAATGCTATGGGTGGAAAGAAACCCAAGTACATTATCATAGATCAGGATGCGGGAATTATTAAGGCCGTACCCCTTGCCTTCAAGACTGCACGCCACCGATTTTGCATGTGGCATATAATGAACAAGGTGCCATCGAAGTTCGGGGTGACAAGGGAGGATTATAAGGAATTCATTGAGAAATTGAACAACATTATATGGGACGACAACCTAGAACCAGACGCCTTTGACTGTAGGTGGGCAGAAATAATGGAAGCGCATGGTCTTGTGAACGAAGAGTGGTTTACAGAATCGTACGATAAAAGGAGCCAATGGGTGATGGCACATTGCAGGGACTTGAACATGGGTGGTGTAATGAGGACAGTCCAGAGATCAGAGAGCAGTAATAGTTTTTTTAAGAAGTTCGAGCAGAAGTCAGGTACGTTAGTGGATTTTTGGATGCGTTTTGAAAGCGCTATGGACCATCAACGGCATACGCATAAGAGACTTGACCATGAAAACCGACACTCAACACCGGCCACGGGGGCGCATTTACCCATAGAGGAATATGTGTCAAATGTTTATACCCGTGAGATTTTCAAGGAATTCCAACTAGAGGTCATTTGCTCAATCGATACATGTAAGACCGGGGGCTATGTTGAAGTCGATGGAGTTGAAGTGACTGTCGTAAAGGATTCAATCAGACAGAAAAGTTTCAACGTAGAGTACAACCCAGGTAACAACATTTTGGCATAAACTTTATGTGGTAGTTGATTGGAGTTGCTAGATATAGTGCCAAAGTTACATTGTCTGAGCATAGAAGTTATACAATTGTTCAAAGAACTGCAGCTTATCTCATTGTATAAATCTGACAACATTTTGAATAACTTAAGTTTTTTGAATGTATAACTCTTCTTATTATATGCATAACTCTACTTGCAGAATGTATAACTCTTGTTGCCATATGTATAACTCTACTTTCAGAATAACATTAGAAGTTATTCAATTTTTCACTGAACTGTTGTCATTGGTAGTATAACTCTGATTACATTTTGAATAACTTTAGCTTTCAGAATGTATAACTCTTGTTGGCATATGTATAACTCTACTTTCAGAATAACATTAGAACTTATTCAATTTTTCACCGAATCACTATTTGTAGTATAACTCTGATTAGAGTTTGAATAACTTTAGCTTTCAGAATGTATAACTCTTGTTGCCATATGTATAACTCTACGTTGATAATGTTTAACTCTTATTATTATATGTATAAGACTACTAACGGCATAATTTAATTTGATTACAGGGACACGGGCTACACCGTGCAGCTGTATGATGTTTGAAAGGATGGGATTTCTGTGCCGACATATAGTATGGATTTTGTCGGCTAACGGCAAGAAGACAATTCCAGTTGATTACGTTTCTACAAGATGGAGAAAGGACGATGCATTGTAATTCAGATTATCAGAATGTGATGGTGAACAAATGGAAACAAATAGTAGCGCTGATGCAAAAGAAGTTGCGATGGTGAAGTTATGGTCAGAAGTTCATGCAACCATTGGTTTACTTCGTGGCACGAGTGTAACTGAAGTTGTGAACTTAAGCTCGTTAATTAGAGAGTTCAAGGAGAAACTTTTACCATACAAGAAGGATTTAACAAAGCAGCAGGAATTTGAGCAAATCCTTGGTTGCCCCGCCAGTGACGAGGTAACAATACTTCCACCAAAACAATCGAAAAATAAAGGCAGCGGTAAAAGAATGGTGTCAGCTAAGGCTAAAGCCATTGCCGTGGCTTGTAAGCCAAAGTGCATGTGTAATAACTGTAAACAAATGGCACACCACGATAAACGGAACTGCCCTAACCCATTCTCTGAGCATCCACCGTCTTCACCAGCATCTGAAGGAGTAGAAGAAGAAGAAGAGGAAGAAGAAGAAGAAGAAGAAGAAGAAGAAGAAGAAGAAACTTAACATGCTGTAGTAGTAGGCAGTAGAAAAATACCTCCGTCTCAACAAATTATTTACAATCTTTTTTTCTTTAAAAGGTAAAAAATCTGGTGAGACGGAAGAGGTATTTAATAGCTAGCTTTTGTCTATTTTGAAGGGGGATTTCACCTTCCAGATTGTATAACTTCAGTAATATGGTGTGTGAAATTTCAAGTTAATGTTGTATAACTCTTTTACACAATTTTGATGACTTCTGTTCATGGCAAAATATCCAATATTTAAAAGTGGCTTTAAGAACGAATTATAATTTCAGTGGCTTTAAGTAAAACTCTTACCCATATATGGATAAATGTACTTCACAGAGTGTATAACTCTTATACACAATTTGTATAACTCTTGTTATTTTTTGTAAAACTCATAACTGTCTAATAAAATTTGCCTTTTACACAACTGCAGTCATATGTTGTATAACTCTTGTACACAGTTTGTATAACTCTTGATATTTTTTGTATAACTCTTAGCTGTCTAATCAATTTTGCCTTTTTTTCATAACTGCAGTCATGTGTTGTATAACTCCTGTACAAAATTTGTATAACTTTACTTCACAGAGTGTATAACTCTAATACTTATCTGTAAAACTTGGATTTTAATTAGTATAACTCTTGTACACAGTTTGTTTAACTCTTGATATTTTTTGTATAACTCTTAGCTGTCTAATCAATTTTGCCTTTTTTTCATAACTGCAGTCATGTGTTGTATAACTCCTGTACAAAATTTGTATAACTTTACTTCACAGAGTGTATAACTCTAATACTTATCTGTAAAACTTGGATTTTAATTATGACTGACCAAGATGATATAGTAACAATATATTCCAAAAAGTTGTCTAAGTTGTTAAGGAGTTTCTTGACAACCTACTAGAGTTGCAAAAAAAAGAGAAAACAGATTCAAAGGAAATACATTCTATTTTTTCGCAGGTTTTTTATCTGCTCTCCGCGCTGCTTTTTGTCTGGATTCTACTTGCTTCAGGATCTGTAATTTCTCGCCAATGAAACCATTGACCTTGGACAGAACTCCTTCCCCGATGATGTTCATGTCAGCTAGGACAAACGTCGCTGCCAACTGGATCACCAAATATCGACGGTTCACCTTCCTCTCGAGATCAACGTGACCAAAACTATCACCCTTGTACATTAACATGTGCGGCGAACAAGCCAGACTCGGTGTCGTTTATCGTTTGCTTATGTCAGGCAAACTGGATCGGACGGAACTGGAACGCCGGTATGTCTTTCCCTCTGTCCTTCTCGTCGTCCCTAGACTCCACGTAGTCGCTCATGAAGCTCGCCTAGCACAGACAAGAACGTGAAAAAGTGAAATTGTAAAAGCGGTGACAACACTTTTTAGTTGAACATAATTACAATTTAATTCCACTTACAATAACGTGACACGCTTTGCATATCTCCGATTGGCCCGGACTTGAATAGTACTTATTGTCCAGAAGATCAATCGTCCTAGAATTAAAGTTGATACACACACATGCATAATGGGCTTCAATCTTAATGGGTACGAAGATTAAATCAGCCTTCAAGCTGAAATCTTTGCCACAGTCGATTCGGAAGACGTCCCACATATTGTACAACCTTTCGGTGTCCGGTGTTTGTTGGACAGGGTTTCGTACAAGGCTCAAGATTGTTTCCTGTTCAAGTAGCAGTATATGTGTGAGGATACCAGAGGAGTTATAGGGGTTGTGCATTGGAGTTGCACAGTAACTCTTATAGCATAATGAAGAATGCCTAGGTTCATACTGGTTGTTAATAACTTCTCAATACAAAATGTTTAACTCCATGGAGGGTATGTATAACTTTAGACTTATTTTCCACTGAAAGTTTTAAAGAGGGTATGTTAAACTCTTATAGCATATTAAAGGATTGATTAGGACCATACCATATGACGGGTACCGAAGAAAGACGAACGAAAAATCGCGCATTCCTCTGCCTCCAATCGATTAAGCAACAAGGACCAACACTCAATCACTTTTTCATCCATTGGCGTCTCAGGGAGCATAGACAACATTTGCAACCTATTAATTGTTCTGTGCCGGCCATAACTCACAAGTGGTTCACTGTAGTTCAGACAGCAGGTGTTAATCAGGCTATAACGTATATTATATGGGAAGGTAACTGCTATTAAAATGACTGAATAACTTCACTGATGAAACGTATAACTCCATTAACGATATATATAACTTCAGTGATGAAACATATAACTCCATGTATTACTCTAGGTATAACTCCAGGCCTCTAATGTATAACTCCAAAGTATATATTGTACAACTCTGAGCATATACTGTAAAACTCTACGCAAAATAATGTAGAATTCCAGTATGGAAATGTCTCTATATTGATAAAACTTAATATGATAAAACATTAGAATTTTAGATAGCTTACTCATTTGGAAATTTGTAGTCATCAAGGAAAACGTAATCAGCCACTTGTTTGCGATACATCGGGATATCCCTAATTAATGCCTTGTTCAACTTCAGCATCTTGGCGACCACTGTAAGCTCGGCGTCTGGTTCCCCGCAATATGTGGTGCAACCAAGGCCATCGCCCTTACCCCGGGAGCGGCTATTAACAGCTGAGAGGGCCCGACTAGACGGCGTCCGGCCCAGGGCTACTTTGGAAGGTGGAGTCTGATAGGTTGAACTGACTTTAGAGCAAGGTCGTTTAGCAGAACTGTTCTCTCCGGCGATTCCAACACCTCTCTTCCTTCCACTTGTGTTGCCGGCTAGCCTCTGTTTATCACGCACCTCCTCCATTTCACGGTCTTTAAGCTCCTTAAAAGCTGTTACCCTGGATAACACAGCTTCCCTGTCCAAGTTAATGTCACTGAGGACAAGGGTTGCAGCAATTTCCGCTCGCATGAGGTCATTGCTTTCCTTTGTCCCTATGGTACACTCGAATGGCTCTCCACGATACAGCAACATATGAACCATGACTTAAACACCACAGTCATTGATAGTATGTCCTGATCCCTGCCAGTTGAATTTAATGTTGACAAAAGGAAACCCTTCAACTTTCTTGCCTTTGTCGAGCCCTTTGTAGGCCATATACTTTCCCATTGCATCAGCCTGGCGGAAGTTAGGCAAGGCGTTTAAAAGGGGAAGACCAATTAACAAAACAAATGGAGCTGATAATTAATCTAGTCACCAGTTTTATAAGACTTACAGTAATACGCGCAATCCCTCCGTATGGTAATTTCAGAAGATCGTCCTCGTAAGAACGATTATCAAGGTACTCGATCTGCTCAGAGAGGAAATTTATGCAAATGCAAGAGTAATGATCTTCATCGCCAGTGCTTACCGGGACGAAAACCTACAAACATGCACCAAAAATCTAAGAGTTATAAAACATAATTAGCATATTAGAGGCATACATATTGTGCGTAGTTGGAATTATACATTCTATGGTTAGAGTTATACATTATATGTCTAGAGTTGTACATTCAATTTCTAGAGTTATACAAAGATATTCTTGCGATTGTACATTATGTGCAGTGAGCAGATGCCTGGAGTTATACATTATACTGTATATGCTTACAGTTGTACTTTATGTGCAGTGAGTTATACATTCTATGGTTAAAGTTATACATTATATGCCTAGAGTTATGGAGTGAAGTTAGCCACTCATCAAAACTCTAAGCATATACTGTACAACTCTAGACAAATAATGTATAACTTCAAATTAGAACGTATAACTCTAGTCATTCTGAAAGCTAAAGTTATATAATGTATAACTCTTGCCATAGAATGTATAACTCTAGCCATAAAATCTATAACTGTAAGCATATACAGTGTAGTGTATAACTCCAGGTATTACTCTAGGTAAAACTCCACTCCAGGCCTCTAATGTATTACTCCAAACCGTATATTGTACAACTCTAAGCATATACTGTTAAACTCTAGGCAAATAATGTATAATTCCAGTATGTAAATGTCTCTATATTGATATCTGAGCTCACCATATCGGAGTCCAGTTGGAATGGACTAGAACACGACTCTTGCCACATGTCCCACGAGGCACAAAAGCCTTCAGAATTATCAACAACCAAGTTTTTGTTCCTGCCTTGCCAAATTGCAATTGCTAGGTCCTATAAAAATGATAGACGGGGGTTGGCAGCTTGTATCACAAGTTACGTACAGTTTGTCACAAAATAACTTGCGGAGTTCGAGCACACTTACAGCGTGACCTAGGCCAAAGAAACAAATATAACTTAAAACAAATTGCGGTGTTCGCGTGCGTAAGCCGATTGAGTAGTACTGATCCAAAGATCGATGACATTGGCCGTGTCGAGCCCCGGGCATCAACGACCGGAGATCAATACGCGTTATGCGGTTTGGACAGGATATGTGACCAATTGTTCCCTACAAAGGATTAGCAAAAATGAGACACACAAAGAAGGGAAAAGATTCATGGCCTGTTTGATCGACGTATTGAAATATAGGTAAAACTTATCTTTTACTTACTCTTTATTATGGGCGTGGAATTGATCAAAGACATAATCCATTACATCCTTCCTCACCCCCGAACACTCCCGAAACGTTCCTTGTTAAATCGCAACAACTGTGAGCATACGTGCTGGTCAGGTTCGGGTGCCCCGCAATCCTGAGAACAACCTAGGTTTTCAGGTACAATGTCCATACACTGAAGGGGAGTAGTTGAATGCAGTAAGAAAGGATGGTGGATCTGTTGGAGCTGGTGTCCTCCACAAATTAGTGTGATAACATTTGTAAATCTCTTACAGGTTCACAAGGGTATACTTCGTATATTTAATCAGTTGATTAACGTTTACCTAATAACGGTTGGCTTGCTAGAAAGTTTGGCGTTATTATCATACATATGGTGGTGATCAACTGGTCCCTAAAGGTCACACCTATAGGACGTATTTGAGAAATGTGGTTATAGAAATATAATTACATTGATGCCCAAAATGACTAAAAAGTTAGTCAATGTGTTGATGAGATAATTATTTAATGAAAATTAAATATTATTAAGTTGAGGCGAATTAATCACAATTAAAAATTAAATATAATAAGTTATATTTAATTAAATATATATAAGGTTAGTTTGAAAGAATTAATCTGTTAATTCGTAATTAAATATAATCAGTTGTATTTAATATCAACAAGTTGAATGTGTCATAGTGGTAATAGTGAGGGTACACAAGCCAAGAGGTCATGGGTTCGATCCTCACTAGATGACAATTTAACACACTTTATATATTTTTGGAAAGACCAAAAATAAGGAAATTTAATTCCTTATTTCGGATCACATTGGCCGAAATTATAAGATATAAATCTTTCCTAATTGATTTCGGATTTCGGTCTATATAAAAAGAAAGGTGGAGAATTATTTCTAACCTAATTCTTTTCTGACCTAGCCTCCTCTTTCTCATCACAAAAAAACACAAAGACAATAAAATTTTACAGAAAATTTTAGATTGATTTCTAGCATAATCAAAGGGTATATCTTAGATCGTCTTGGGTGCAACTAATAGGCGAATATCAATTTTGATATTGTTCTTAGGCCAATTTTGCAAGGACCCGAGGTTAATTCTAAATCTTTTTACTTATGTTTATGTATTTTATTTTATGACCATAGATCATCTTTATTATATCGTTATAATCCTTCATGTTAAAGGGAAGTATACAGATTATTTCTCACAAGTGGTATCAGAGCACTAGGCTACGATTTTAATTTTGATGATTTTCATAAAATTTGTATGTAAACGATAAGATTTTCGAGAAGAAATTTTAGGGTTTCGATTTTTTTTGGATTGAAATTTTTTTATGCCGTTTTTGTTGTGCCGTTTTTTTTCCTGTTTGATGATAGTTTTTCCATTCTATTTTTCATATTATAGTTTATAATCAGTTAAAATTATCATATGAAGAATTGGTAGTTTTTGATTTAATGCAGATTAAGTTAAAATCAAATGGAATCGTCATGTTTATGATTAAAAGATTGTTTTTGCTATATAGTTTTTGGCATATAAATTAATCATGTTTATTATTTCATATGCTAATCATGTTCTAATAGCAAAGGTAAACAATTGATCATCAAATCTTGTCTTAGGGCATAATTGCCGCAAAAAGAAAAGAAAAAAAAAGGCTGTTTTTTTTAGGGTTTACGAAAAAAAAAATTTATGATTAATTTTATTTATGGTAAACCGTGAAAAAGAAAAAAATAATTAGGAAAGTTTTTTGCCTTTTGCCGAAAAAAATAGAGAAAATTTTTTTTGGAAAGTTTTTTTTTTCCCTTGTTTTTCCTATTTACCGAATTAGAATAGGAAAGGAGTTGTTTTTTTTGTTTTTTTTTCAGCCGTGACAAATAAAATAAAAAAAAAAAAACTTTTCGTTTTTTTTTTGCCGAGACAAATTTAGAGAATTGGATTTTATTTTTTCTTTATTTTGGCCAATTAGTTATTGTGAATCGGTTCACAATTTAATGATACCGAGTTATTTTAAAGCAGTTTAAAATTTTTGACGGATAGAATTCATATTACAAGTATAATATGAATTAAGTATGAAATTAATGTGATTAAATTGCGGAATTGTCACTTAATTTAATTTAAATAGGTGGTTTGGATAAATTAATCAACATAATTTATTTATTGTATTATGTATGTTTAATTTATTTTTAGTTGATGCTTTTAATTATGTTGAATGAATTGAATGAATGAATTTTTTTTACGTATTTAATTTTGCAATCGGTTGTAATTTGTAATACTTAGTGTGCCTTAGTCAATTATGTTTTCGTAATGAAGGAAACATAATTTTTATGTAATTATGAGATCTCGAATCTCCTTTATTTTAGTTTTGGGTTTTGAAATTAGAATGTAATTAATAGGTCAATTATGTAATTTTAATTATTGTAATTTCAAAGAAGACTAAAGATGAAGATTCAAGCTCACTCCCGCTACATGGATCAAGATGGAATATCAAGACAAGCTTCTCGGGTCCAAGGATGGATTCCAAACTTGTATTTATTGTTCATTTTGATAGGATAGGCCACACTAGGACTTTTACTGTTTTTTTTACGTTTTTCATTTTATTGCTTTTCATTCACATGCTAGTAATTGCATCATATTCCGCCTAAAACCAAACCACCTACTACTAAAATGCATGAAAATTGACTCATATAGGTTGTATGTTAGTTTTCATGGACATGCAGATGTCACAGTCTTTAAGCCATCACCTTAGTTTAAATCATTCTCGCATGCTAGATTATAGTTCACTTAAAATGAATTAAAAAGTTGATGGGATCTTCCTCTAAAACGGAAATTGAGATTAGTCTTTATAAGGGCAAACATCTATGAGTCCCTTCTTCGTCGGTAGGCCTAATATGACCCCTTCTACGTTGGGTAAGTAGTTGTGTTGACTTAGTTTACCTCAACATCATAGTCCGAAGAGTTTCTCGTGATTATGATGGACTATAGATAGAATTTACAGAAATTTATCGACCAAGAATTCTAACGGTAGAATTAGCTAAAAGGTTAGCTTATCAATTTACAGAGAATTGAGTCTTGGGGTCATTTATATAATTCTTGAGGGAGGTCAATTGTATAAATGTTTTTGAGTCTTCGCGTTATGACATTAGTTCATTAGACTTAAAATAAAAACGATGCATGCTTATTATTTTATTCTTCTTTCGCAGTGTAGAACACGCTTATTATCAATAATCTTTATTACAACAAATGGCTGGAAATAACGCAATCCCAATGCCTAGTGCCACACTAGATCGTTCGTCCCGGCTTAAAATGTTCATGGACCAAATGAATCAGTCCACTCGATCAAGAATGATGGGTCCAATTTTGCGATCGGGAGGCGCGACTACGGAATGTCGCCATCACGACGGTAAGCTCGGGTATTTAATCGAGCCAATACCGTCAACCCAGCCCAAATGCAGGAGCCAACGAGTCACTCGCTTATAGTGATTTCGTTATGGAAGCGGGTGCTATAAAGAACGTACTCATCTTTGCAATGGAAACCAATTTGCAGAGACGCTTCATTGCCCAAGGTGCAAACAAGATTTTCACCACGCTCACTAATGAGTTCTCAAAGGCACCGAGAATCATCACATATGAGCATACCTGTCGCTTCTTTGATGCGAAACTCCAGAAGGGTCAACCGGTTAGCTCATACATTCTTCACATGATTGAGAATGTCGAGAAACTGGAGTCACTGAATTGTAAAATCAGTGAGAGCATTGTCATTGACCGAATGCTTCATTCTCTTCACGATGGTTTTGCCCTTTTCAGGGCGAACTACTACATGAATGACTTGAAAAAGAGTCCTCATGAGCTACACTCCCTTCTCGTACAGACCGAGAAGGATATGAAATTGAGTGGGAGCATGAAGCAGGATGTTCTCACTATTCACAACAAGAGTAAAGGTAAAGGCAAGGCTCATGGCGACCTAGCTGTAGGTAAGCCAAAGTTTAAAAAGCCAGGAAACGGTAAGAGTGCGCCCGGTGAGACTAGTGGCTCACAGGGCAAGACAAAGAGCAAGGGCGGTGACATAGAGTGCTACCATTGTCACAAGACTGGACATTGGAGGAGGAACTGTCCCATCTACCGTGAGGACATCAAAGCAGGCCGTGTCGCTCCTGTTGGTATGTCATCTTATATTCATATGATTGAGATTAACCATGCAAGTTTCGGAACTTGGGTACTAGATACTGGTTGTGGTTCTCATCTGTGTAATCATTTGCAGGGCCTAAAGAACATCATACCTCTCGAAAAAGGTGATGTGGACTGCGAGTCGGGAATGGAGCACGAGTAGTCACGCCGCCTCGAAGGGAACATATGTAATCCAACTCCCTAGTGGTTTTGAGTTATCATTAAATAACTGTTACTATGTACCCAGTTTATCTAAGAACATTATTTCTGTTTCCGTACTTGCTAAAGACGGTTTTACATTTTCAATAAAGGATAATAGTTGTATTTTCTCTTTTAATGAAATGATTTATGGCAAAGCAGTTTCCATGAATGGAATTTATATCTTAGATCAAACCACGGAAGTATTACACATGAATAATAAGAAATTAAAGGTTGGTGACAAAGATCAAACCTATCTATGGCATTGTCGAATGGGACACATAAATGAGAAACGCGTAAAGAAACTCGTCGATAATGGGACTATTCCCTCACTCGGATTTTCTGCATATGGCACGTGTGAATCATGTCTCATTGGCAAGATGACTCGAATTTCCTTCAAAGGTGTTGGAATGCGCGCTAGTGACCTATTAGGACTCATACATACGGACGTATGTGTACCTATGTCAATTACCGCTAGAGATGGCTATAGATATTTTATCACTTTCACGGACGATTTGAGTAGATACGGATATGTCTACTTAATGAAGCATAAAAGTGAGTCCTTTGAGAAATTTAAGGAATACCAGAATAGGGTACAGAACCAACTGGGTAGAAAGATTAAAGCACTCCGTTCAGATCGGGGTGGCGAATATCTTTCAAATGAGTTTGATCAACACCTGAAAACTTGTGGAATCGCTCTACAGTTAACTCCACCTGGAACACCTCAATTAAATGGTGTGTCCGAACGGAGAAATCGAACCTTACTTGATATGGTTCGATCCATGATGAGTCACACGGTAGTGCCTGATTCATTATGGGGTTATGCTCTTTGTCACCGCTTTGCTCTTATACTTAACCGAAGTCCGTCTAAAACTGTCGACAAGACTCCATATGAAATGTGGAAGGGAACGGTACCTAACTTGTCCTTTATTCGGGTTTGGGGCTGCGAGGCTTATGTCAAGTGCAGACACGAGGATAAGTTCGGCCCGCGATCGGTCAAGACATACTTTATAGGTTATCCAAAAGGAACATTTGGTCATTACTTCTATTCGCCAACCGAACATCGGGTATTTGTTGCGGCTAGTGCGACGTTCTTAGAGAAAGAATTTCTCGAGAACAAGTCGAGTAATAGAACCTTCGAGCTGTCGGAGATTCCAGAACCAACAACCGAGGAACAGATGGAGGAAGCTGTACCTCCAACTGATGATACGGTTAATATTCCTGAGGAACCTAGGAGGTCGGGTAGAGACTCTCATCCTCCGGACAGATACATTGGTATGGTCGAGGAGAATGACGTTTTACTTCTAGAAAGTAATGAACCCGCAACCTATAAAGGTGCTATGGCCTGTTCCGACTCAAAGTTATGGCTTGAAGCCATGCAATCCGAGATGGACTCCATGTATGAGAATAACGTATGGGATCTAGTTGATTTGCCTAATAAGGTAAAACCTCTACAGTGCAAATGGCTTTACAAAATAAAGCGTTATGTAGACACGCAACCAGATATCTATAAGGCACGACTTGTGGCAAAAGGTTTCACTCAAGTGCAAGGATTGCATTATGATGAGATTTTTGCACCTGTAGTCATGCTACGTTCCATTCGGATAATCTTAGCGATTGCCGCATTTCATGATTATGAGATTTGGCAAATGGATGTGAAAACTGCCTTCTTAAACGGTTATTTGGAGGAAGAGTTGTACATGGTGCAACCCGAAGGTTTCATAGATCCTAAACATCCTAAGAAAGTATGCAAGCTTAAGCGTTCCATTTATAGACTTAAGCAAGCTTCTCGGAGTTGGAATCATCGTTTTGACCAACCTTCCTATGACGACTGGGATGCAGTTGAGCAAGTCTCAGTCACCCACGACGCCTGAAGGTATTAAGCGCATGAGTCGTGTTCCTTATGCTTCTGCAATAGGATCGATCATGTATGCCATGATATGCACACGTCCAGACGTGGCATATGCATTGAGTATGACGAGTCGGTACCAAAAGACTCCAGGTGAAACACACTGGATAGCAGTCAAAAATATCCTCAAGTACCTACGGAGGACTAAGGATTGGGTATTGACTTATGGAGGCGATATTAAGCTATGCGCAACCGGTTACGCAGATGCTAGCTTCCAAACGGATCGAGACGATTCAAAATCTCAGTCCGGGTTCGTCTTCACACTTAATGGTGCTGCAGTCAGCTGGAAGAGTTCCAAACAGAGTGTTGTAGCAGATTCTACTACTGAATCCGAGTACTATGCCGCTTCGGAGGCATCATGGATGCGTCAATTCTTACAAGGGCTTTCGGTAGTTCCTAGTTCGAATGACCCGATCACCATCTATTGTGACAATAGAGGTGCCATCTTCCAGGCTAAGGAGCCAAAGTCTAGCAACAAATCTAGACATGTACTACGGAAGGCTCACCTGATTCGTGATTACGTGGAGCAAGAAGAGATAGTGATTGACAAGATTGCGACGGATGATAACATCGCAGATCCTCTCACCAAACCGTTGAATTATGATAAGCATGTAGGGCATGTTAATTTCATGGGAATTAAACATGTTCCTAAGTTGTAGTACTTGATTATGGATTTGATACATTATCTTTTTCATATATTATTTATAACTTCATCGTTCTATATATATAATATTTTGTTTTTCATGTGGATTGTACTGACAACATTGAACGCCACAAAGTGAACTGAATTACATTATATTTGTTTTTGTCCGTAATCGCCAATGTGAGCTGATAACTCCGGCTATTATATTGTGCAGTCGATTGATGGTGGGTTCAACGAGCCATAAGTTAAACGGTTGACTAATCGATCACAGATACGAGATTATGACGATACCTCGTAGGACAATTTTTATTTGTGACAACGTAATGGAGTCCTAAATGTTTTATAACATTCGGTGCCAGGTCGTGGATAGGACATCTATTGTGTACCTAGAGTCGATTCTTTTGACCATCAACTGTCTCTTGAGATTAAGGCAGTTTTTGGGTGACTTTGGTTTCTTTCTCACGGTCTACCGTAACTGGGCTAAGTAGATTTTTTCTGGGTCATTTCATACTGTGCTTACATCTGCAAGATTTAAGTTGGGGAAAATATCCATCCCTTATCAGGTATAGTTATTTCTCAGGGCCACTCGAGGAGTTGTAACTGAAATGCATGGCCATGCTCGAATGTTGATTCGTTTATCAGTTAAGTTACTCTCTAGTCGGGAAAACCACTCTTGATACTGATTGCTTGTAAAATACGACCTTTGTGAATTCGGATTTGCAAATTGTTTTTCATTGAGTGGGAGAAATTTTAAAGGATATGAGAATCGGTTATCGCACATACACTTGTGAGGACAAGTGGGAGTTTGTTGGAGCTGGTGTACTCCACAAATTAGCGTGATAACATTTGTAAATCTCTTACAGGTTCACAAGGGTATACTTCGTATATATAATCAGTTGATTAACGTTTACCTAATAACGGTTGGCTTGCTAGAAAGTTTGACGTTATTATCATACAGATGGCGGTGATCAACTGGTCCCTAAAGGTCACACCTATAGGACGTATTTGAGAAATGTGGTTATAGAAATATAATTACATTGATGCCCAAAATGACTAAAAAGTTAGTCAATGTGTTGATGAGATAATTATTTAATGAAAATTAAATAATATTAAGTTGAGACGAATTAACTGTCAATTCGTAAATTAAATATAATAAGTTATATTTAATTATATATATATAAGGTTAGTTTGAAAGAATTAATCTGTTAATTCGTAATTAAATATAATCAGTTGTATTTAATATCAACAAGTTGAATGTGTCATAGTGGTAATAGTGAGGGTACACAAGCCAAGAGGTCATGGGTTCGATCCTCACTAGATGACAATTTAACACACTTTATATATTTTTGGAAAGACCAAAAATAAGGAAATTTAATTCCTTATTTCGGATCACATTGGCCGAAATTAGGAGATATAAATCTTTCCTAATTGATTTCGGATTTCGGTCTATATAAAAAGAAAGGTGGAGAATTATTTCTAACCTAATTCTTTTCTGACCTAGCCTCCTCTTTCTCATCACAAAAAAACACAAAGACAATAAAATTTTACAGAAAATTTTAGATTGATTTCTAGCATAATCAAAGGGTATATCTTAGATCGTCTTGGGTGCAACTAATAGGCGAATATCAATTTTGATATTGTTCTTAGGCCAATTTTGCAAGGACCCGAGGTTAATTCTAAATCTTTTTACTTATGCTTATGTATTTTATTTTATGACCATAGATCATCTTTATTATATCGTTATAATCCTTCATGTTAAAGGGAAGTATACAGATTATTTCCCACAGGATCATGTCACATCGCGGCACATAAATAGGGGGTGGGAGTGGTGCAACCGGCTCAACTCTAGCACCAGCGATTTCAACTACCAAACCTTCTTTGGCAGCACCAATCGTTCGCTCCTCAACCCCGGCAAATGCCTCATTCACATCTGCCGTGCTCATGAAAGTCAGAGGGATTTGATTTCCACTCCATTCCGTTGAAGGATTCCCCGGGGTGATCTCCGCACCCTCGACAACATCTACGTTTACACCCCCATTGTTAGAATGTTGTTCAACATTCTCAATTACATCCTTTTGAACAGTGGCCTGAATGAAAAATAATAAAATTAAACACCATGCTTTTGTATCAAAAAAATTACAGGTATAACTCTAAAAGTGAGACAATTGGGTCACAGAGTTACAGACCCAATGAATTACAGTTATACATAGAAGGGCAAGAGTTATACACGTGTGAAGTGTTAAAAATATGCTATCAGAGTTATACATATTTGAGTAAGAGTTATACACATATGGTTAAGAGTTGTACCAAACGTATAACTCTGGCCATAAAATGTATAACTGTAAGCATAGAATGTATAACTCTGGCCATAAAATGTATAACTGTAAGCATATACACTATAATGTATAACTCCAGGAATAACTCCAGGTATAACTCTATGTATAACTCCAGCCATCTAATGTATAACTCCAAAGCATATATTGTATAACTCTAGTCATATACTGTATAACTGTAGTCATATACTGGTTAAGAGTTGTACCAAACGGCCGTTGCAGTGGCACTACAGTTACAAGGCCTCATCATAAGTTCCAACAAAGTTATACTTTATCAACTTAGAGTTATACACGACCAATTTAAAAAAAACAACGAATGTATAAAAAGTATTTAGCGAAATTAACAAACTTACCTCGCCATCGGACCACTCCCGTCGTTGAAGTCCACATAAAGCTTCCTTGATTTTAGCAGTCGAAAACATACACTCCATCAATTCTTGTGTCTCCATTGGCAATGATGGGACTGTAGATTTTTCCATCTCCTTATCTGACGGTTGATTGTCTGACAATCTTACAACATTTTCTTTCACACCCTCCCCATGAACATGCTCATGCACCTCAACACCTACCCCGGGCAGAGTTTCAGCATCCTCTGACGGCCCGTCAGCTTGGTCTACAATGTCTGATAATCTTTCATGGTCAATGACTGACAATCTTTCAACATTTTCAACATTTTCTTTCAATCCCTCCCCGTGAACGTGCTCATGCACCTCATCACCTGCCCCGAGCCGAGTTTCAGCGTCCTCTGACCGGCTGTAAGCTTCCTCAATTTCCTCCACGGTGTAATTCGCCTCCAACAACAGCTCTCTGACAGTTTGGACGGGGGTGCACACACCTTGATCCTCTAACCCTGGGCTAGCATCTGACAACGGATTACAAACTACTGTATCACCTCCCACTTCCTCCATAATCTTTGACCATGAAACTGCAACTGATTTCGTTGGCGTGTCAGCTTTGACCGACCTTCGACGCGGCTCAACACGAGGGTTACCACCCCTGCCACCCCCATCATTGGCGAGACTAGACAGAACTTCACTTATTTGCCGCGTAGATGCATCGATTCCGTCATATTTTTTGGGGGGGCTCACTAACTGCCTCTCCAAATGCAGGAGCGTTACCAACAGAAACCTTCAACCTTTCTCGCAACTGCTTCGCCTTCAAAGAACGTACTTTTGAATCTTTTCACCCTCAAAGAATTCTTGAGAGGCCTGACTAGGATTTAGGCTCGTCGGATCACTAGTTACAGCTTTGATCCTTGCGGTTGCATCTGCGTACCATGAATAGAACACAATAGCGTTCCTTTGCAACTGTAGATAAAGCTCGTGAGTACGCTGCATTGAAGAAGTACAAGTAAGTTAGTTATATTATAATAGATGGGTACGTTCAAATTGAAACAAAATCAATCAAAAATATATAATAGATTGAACTTACATCGACACCCTAGCTTTCAATTCCTGGTCATCCTCGACACTGCTGGTAGCTCAATCAATGAACTTCTTCTCGGAAGTTGAGCGGGAGAGAGAAGGGGGGGGGCTGATAGCAACAATAGTTTGGGTTCACGAGGGTCGTTGAGGCGATCATTGTCCAAACTCTTAATATAAGAGGGATCTTGAAGGCACCTCGGATACCTGGTCTTAGACAAAGTTAAAGTACCCAATCCCCCTTGAGCCACCTCAAATTTTACCCTATCTACAAGCGAGGATTCATCCCAATGCTTAATCGAAGGTAGATCGTGGAGGCAAGGCTTACCCTTGTAATCATATCGCTGAAAGTAGCTTATCATGAGGAAGGGAATACATCCACCCAACATCGTTACCCCCTTTTTACAGTCTGCCCCCGCTTTCACCATCATTTCCAAAATATAAGAGCACCAGTCAAAATGCGGAATGGCTTTAGGATCTTCTACAGCCCTTAACAGCTTCAAATCTATCCCGTTGTTTGGGGTGGGTGCGAGGAATAAAGACATAGAGAACAAAACAAATAGCCGGCAGAAATGATCGTCCGCCTCCTCTTACTCCATAAGTTGCTTGTGAACTTTCCCTAAACTTATTGAACTATTTGCTTTGCCCACCCCGTAAGCTTGCCGCCATTTGTCCTTCAGCTCCTTATTTTCGGGATCGTTGGACCCCTTCTGCGAACCAGTAGGTACCAACGAGAGACGGTTGGGTCCAAGAGGTATCAAGAAACAGTCATGCACGTCATGCTTACCGATCATAAACTCCTTCTTCCGAGAAGCCCCGAACACATATGACCCATCGAGAGAAGGACTCCAAGAACAAAGTGAACGTGTGCAAGTGGGAAGTCGCTAATCTTAAGCTCCAAAATGCCACCAAACCCAATTTTCTTAACAAATGACACCGATCCTCATTAAGCTTTTCAATGAGAGAGACAAGTCTTTGAGGTCGACACGAAACCGTGATTTCATGCACCCTCTTTACCCTTGGCTTGGCCTCGACCATCCGGGAAAAGCAAGGACAACACACAAAATTAGACATGTTGTAGTTGCAATTAGAGTTATACAATAGATAGTCGAGTTATACAAAATATAAGTAAAGTTATACATTCGATAATAGAGTTAATCGAAAAATGTCAAGAGTTATACATTCGACAAAGAAAAGTTATTCAAAATGTAATCGAGTTATACAACAAATGACAACAGATTATAAAAAGGTCAAACTTTGAACCTGGGAATCACTCCCTTCTCGGATTGGTGCATCATCTATCTCAGTAGTGACAAACAAATAGGGATTCGATTAACGATGACGATTATACATATGCATATAATCAGAGTGACAAACAAAAGAAGAGATAATCGGAGAGTTATACGAGAATAACGATTCTGATTATACATATAATAACAAAAGTGAGACAATCTGAAACTAACGTTATATAATGTGTAACTCGAACCATGAATGTATAACTCTATGATTAAAATGTATAACTTCAAGTATATATTGTATAACTCTAGGCATATGTTGTATAACTCTAGGCATATATTGTATAACTCCAGGAATAAAATGTACAACTCTAGGCAAATATTGTATAACTCCGATTATACATTATGACAAAGCAGTTATTCAACATGTAATCAGAGTTATAAAACAAATGACTGCAGTTATAACAAAAGTCAAACTTTTAACCTTGGAATAAGCACCTTTGTCAGTACTTGGTACTTTTAACCATTCAAAAGAAGAGATAATCAGGAAAGTTAGCTATACAGAATAACAATACAATTATACATATAATAACAAAAGTTAGACATTCTGAAAACTAAAGTCATATAATGTATAACTCTAGCAATAGAAAGTATAACTCTGGCCATATAATGTATAATTCTAGCCATAGAATGTATAACTCGGCCATAAAATGTATAACTCAAGCATATACGATATAATGTATAACTCCAGGAATAACTCCGGGTATAACTCTAGGTATAACTCCAGGCATCTAATGTATAACTCCAAAGTATAAATTGTATAACTCGGCTATATATTGTATAAATTCAGGTATAAAATGTATAACTGTAGGCATATATTGTATAACTCTATGCATGGAAACTAATTAGAAGTATAGTTATACATATAACAATTAGAGTTTAACATTATGAAAAAGGAGTTGGTCACAGAATCAGAAGAGCTATACATCTAGAACCCAGAGTTATACATCTAGTAACCAGAGTTATACATATTGCGTACTAAAGTTATACATCTAGTAACCAGAGTTTTACAATATTAAGTAACCAGAGTTATACATATTGAGTACTAAAGTTATACATCTAGTAACCAGAGTTATACATCTAGTAACGTATAAATCAAAATCAAAACTTTTAACCTGGATATCAAGTCCCGTGTCAATACTTTCTATAACATCCATCTGTAGATGACAAACAATTGGGATTAGAGTTATACAGATATTTAATTGAAGTTATACATCATTCTATAAGAGTTATACCAACAAGACGAGATTTTTTACCTTCGATTCAGATTTCTTGGCATTTTTCTTGGCAAAAACCATTGTTAATTATCAAATGACCTCGAATTTGATCTGCACTACCATAATTAACAATTGAACAAATCAACATCAGCAAACCCATAATTGAAGATTGAAAAATCAAATGAACTCTTTTTATGATAGTTTAACAAAGGCAATAATTAACAAAAAACAAACTATAAATCACTAAATAAAGAATGGAAAAAATACCTTATAAAAAAATGGAGACAGGCGATTTGGAATTAATTTTTAGTGATGAAAATGGCGTCTGTTGAGATGAATTAATTGGTAGTGATGAAAATGGAGTTATCAGCAATGTGAAGAAAGCAAAGGAAGACGAAATGACAGGAAATAGAGGGAAAATTACCCGCAAGTTGTTTTGAATTGTCTAGAAAATGAGGAGGGAAATGATGATGGACTGATGGACATAACAGTGTATCGTGCATGGGTTAGTGGGTAAGAGGAGAGAGGTAAATCAAAAATATTAGTTGAGTGGGGTTTTACTGCGTAATCTTGGCCATTGATTTGCTTGATCCAACCGCCCACATTAGGACTTATGGACTTAATATATCTAATGGACTTAGTTGATCTCTTCTCTCTCTCTCTCTCTCTCTCTCTCTCTCTCTCTCTCTCTATATATATATATATATATATATATATATATATATATATATATATATATAAATATATACCACGGTTGTGCAAACACGCGGCCGTTATATAACATCAATAACGGATCTATAATACCGTTATCACAACTCAAAAGAGATCGATATGAGATATACAAGCATTGGACGAGGGTTGTACCATGTTATGTACACGAGGGTTCTGGTATGCAATATACCAGCATTGGACGAAATTCGGATAATCGTGAAAAAGAGATTGATAGTGTTATTTGGGGTAGAAATCTAATAAGGTAACTTCTGAAGCGACCCATGAGCCGTGGTATAAAAACTGGGATAAAAAGAAAAGTGACTTGGTATGACCTTCCGAACGGCTGAAATTGAAGTGTATAACATACGGTTTCGGGATTACAGGGTCCCAGAACAAAAATGTTCGTAAACCACACAGACGATTTTTTGAATCAGATAAACCAGCGTCTAATTGAAGTAGCAATAGAGGACAGGTGAGAGTTCTGATATGCAATATACCTGCATCGGACAAAAACCGGATAATCGTGAAAAACAGATTGAACTTGTTATTTGTGGGTAAAATATAATAAGGTAGTTTCTAAAGCGACCATGGACTTGTGGTAAAAAAAACTGGGACAAAAAGAAAAGTGACATGGTACCTCCCGAACGGCTGAAATTGAGGTGTACAATATACGGTTTCGGAATTACAAGGTCTCGGAAGAAAAATGTTCGTAAATCATATAGACGGTTCCTTGGGTCAGAAAAAGCAGTCACACAAATCTGGAGCCGCAACTGAGGACATTTGAGAGTTCCGGTATGCGATATACCAGCATCGGACGAAAATCGGATAATTTTTGAAAAATAGATTAATACTCCGTACTTGTTATTCGGGGCTAATGTCTAATAAGGTAACTTCTAAAGCGACCTTTGATCCGAGGTAGAAAAGTCGGGAAAAAAAGAAAAGTGACATGGTAGTCTAGTATGACTTCCCGAACGACTCAAATTGAAGTGTACAATACACGGTTTAGAGATTACAGGGGCTCGGAACAAAAATATTCGTAAATCACACATACGGTTCATTGGGTCAGATAAAGCGGCCACACAAATTTGGAGTCCGGGCTGAGGACAATTAAGGGTTCAGGTGTGCAATATACCAGCATCAAGCGAAAATCAAATAATCGTAAAAAACAGATTGATACTTGTTATTTGGAACTGAAATCTAAGTTACCCAACTTTTTTGAGGTCAATGTTCTCATTCTCTGAGTTCATACTCCACTTTCTTTTTTTCTATTATCACATTTTAGCGGTTTAACATGTACTCCGTATCAAATTGGTTTTGGAAATTTAAGTGCGCATCTTTTATTGATTTCAATCGGTGTTATGTTTTGTATTATTCTCTCATTATTGTCTTCTTGTTTAACATGATTAATAACGGTGCATTTTAGATAGTCACTGTACGTATATGTTGTCGTATAATTCGTAGAAGTCGCGTGAAGGTTACTTTCAAATGGGTAATTGATTTTTAAGGCTTCAAATTGCACGACGAATGTTTCAATTTCTGCTTCACTTTTGTTACATTTTTGTTAGTGACAACTATAGTTCTTTACACTAGACGTGTTTGTTCAACAACAGAACGTCTGAATGCCAAGGCATTGTAAATTCATGTGGTTAGGATTAGCCAATCTTCAATAATTAGGACTTGCTTGAACTGCGCAAAGATGAATTAAGCCTTTTATCATATCCGCGTCCTAGACATGAACTGCACAATACAAAATAACGAACAAGTGAAACAACTAATCCAAACCATCCTTATGAGTTCAACTCTTACAACGATATATTCACGTTATGAGAACACGTCAAAACAGTAAAAATTCTGAAGTACGTATCAAGCTCCTAAGGACATGCACAAGGGAAAGAGGACAAGAAAAGCTACAAACTGCAATCCTAATTTCTCTGTACAAAACTCAAATCTATGTTTGCCCCCTATATTTAAATCTCATTTTAAACTACAACTCCCCATGTCATACCTAAAAATCTAATATAACATGAAGAACAAACAAAATGTTCCAACTTCCATCCGTCTTCAGAACTGTATCAGGAACAAAGCAGCATTAATGAACCACCTCGGATCTCCAACTCAGACTGCATAGCTAGAACCACAATGTAACCAAGCAGTCAAGCACCATCTGAAGCCCTGATAATCCTTTATATGCCACAGCTTGAACAATGATCTAAACCTTTTCCCACAGCTTGTAATAGAGTTACAATTTAAGTTCTATATTACCACGGATAAAGAGCTGGTAATATTTAAAGATCCTGTACAACAGAAACATGAACATCAGTATATTAACAATAGCTTAAATTTACAAGAATATGGTACATATACCCCCTGGTGCATCTTACTATATAGCATTGCTCATAAACTGAATTCCGTAGTCTGTTAGTTGCTTGACTATCTGTCATTAGCTGGCTAAAGCATTAGGAGAAATCTCATTTTAATTAATGTAATTTTAGACACCTCCATTCTTACATAATTAAAAGCAACGGAAACATTTTATTTAGCTCCTGTCTACTTTCTCTAGATATTTTTCCCGAATTACATGCTAAAAAACCGTCAGAATGAAAAATTAGAAAATAAAAAGCACAGCAACAATAAAACGAAATCATAAAATGCATCCAGGTTGTTCCCAATAAACTACTTATCAAAAAAAAAAAAAAAATTACAAGAATAAGAGAAATCAAGATGTCAATTACATAATACGCATTACAGAAGGGTTGGTTTTTACAGAACATATCAGATAGTAAAACGTTTATCTACATTTCCCACATTTGAGTGTAGTCAGGCTCAAACCAAGGCCTGTTTAGCTCTATCCACAATGTTTCAGCTTTTAGTTAAATTCTACTCACATATGATTAGGTAAAAGGAGAGTTGCAGAATTTTCTCTGAAACAATGTTGAAAAATAAAATAATAAGCAAAATGAGATTGGCAAAATCTTATTTAGCAAAATCAGGTTTATAAGAGACGCACCAACCATTCCACATGGCGTGTTTCAAAAAGAAAAGTAGAAAACTATGTTGAAGATTTTTTTCTTTTTATTTGTGATTCTTGTGTTTGATAAGTCTAAACACGCCACTTCAAGTGGTATGTCTCTTGTAAACAAGTCACACGAAGTGGCGCAGACCCATTTTCCTTGTGCTAAATAAGTTTGCAAAATCTTTTACTTTTCAATGTTATTTTAAACAAAAAAAAAAGATTCAGATTTTCATAAGGAGGTGCAGGAATGGTGGTAAATGGATAAAATTTTATCCTAGTCCAAAGAATCTAAAGCCCAACAAATTCTAATCATACGCGGAGCACCAAATTAAGCAACACACATGATTATTCAGGTGCCAACTACTTTTAAAAATGTTCCCCACATCAAAATCCAGCGCAGTAGTCAACAGCCCTAACCAGTCAAGAATTCACTAAAAGATAAATATTTAAGTTCTTTCAATGCTAACAAAGACTTTCCTTAGTAATATATACATATCCCATCTTAGTCACATTCATCAATTAACTAGAGATGCACCGAGTGCATATTTATTTCGTTCAGTTAAATAAATGACGAAATCTATGGAAGTGTAACCTGTGACAGAGTAAGTCTACAGTGAACAGTACAGCAACAAACTTATTGTCGACAAATGATTAAATAGGAGCAAGTCAGAAAGACCATGTTTATGGATTGTCCCTTATTTCCTTGTCTCTTTTTTGCTAAATAACGCACAATATACCACGAGAACACAATGATTAAAACTCAATCAGAAGACAACAAAGCAAAAGAAAGCAGTCAAAGACAAAACTAAACCGTAGTGACAGCCTTTCCCAAGAGATAATTTTATGGTTTTTAGCTCTTTCTTCGAATTCTTTTTCCTCAGAGTAAATATGAGGCAATCTCCTTTGTCAGCCGACCCCAAATCATTTTGGGATTAAGGCTCTGTTGTTGTTGTTGTTGTTGTTGTTGTTGTTGTTGTTGTTGTTGTAACCTAGTATTAATTCTCTATAAGGATTTGAAAATGTTCAACAGCCTCCTAAACCCTTACTAGGCATGACAGATCCAAGCAACAGAAACAAGCATCTGCTTAAACGAGCCTCCCTAGGCACCCACTATACGAATACAGTGGATTGGTCACCACAGGTGTCATCTCATTATCTCCTTCACCCAAATAAATGGCAAGTAATTCATATGGTTATCCAAAAAACTGCATACTCCTGCAAGTTTGAGCTTCTGCAACATGAGAACCCACAACCACCCCTTTTTTGAGGTCAGCTGTATAATCATCTTCAACTTACCTAGTACAACTACAAGACTACCTATTCTGGGGATTCTTCGCCACTTGGAAAATAACATTATGAATCTTTGGAGACAACTCATATTTGGGCTTGGTGTTAACATTCCGTTCCCCACGTATAGACGCCACGTGACATATTTATGTAACTAGGTTGGGTTTGGGTTTGGGTTGAGTAACTGATGACCCACTTCTATGCAAATATTCTTATAATACATGACTTGTTTGTGTAAATATATATAGGCTTCTGGACAAATACTTCATGGCCCGTTTACAGGCGATACAGACATGAATAAGACCCGGCCTAATCAGTAGTCATGTCTAGCTAAAGGACAGCTCAAAAAACCTTGCTATTTTACCCGATGAAAACAAGAGTAATATAAAATCTGCCACAAACATGGGATATGGATGGAAGCATGAGATACAATACTCACAGTACTAAAGTCATCACAGTCAGGATATACACTTACAGTGACCAGAGTGTTGAGCTGACTGTCCAACATCTATGAGACTCAATTCCATGTCGTGCGTAATTGTCCAGCCAGGTTCATACGCTTCAAGAAAACCAATCTTTGCCTTGTTAGGCAAATCATGGGGATGAACAAACGGGACTCCGGGTGGCCATTCGATCTCCATTCTTATATTCGCACAAGGACTGTCGAGTAAATGAATGTGATTTTCGCATTCCTTCAAACTGCAAAACCTCAGTTTGATACCCTTCTTATCTGCAATGTCCTGAACTCTCTCTTTAAGAACTCTTTGTGCCTCAAGTCGCAATCTCTTGGAAGGTGGCAGAGGTTTGCATTTTGAATTGTTTTTCCTTTTCCGGAATGATGGTTTCATTGAGCCTGTACCAGCATGTCATCGATCCAAGAACCTGCTGTTATGAACTGCTTACTAAGAGTGCTAGCTTACTTCAGAGGAGTTAAATAAAAATCACGCCAAAATACTACTATCTCAATGCACTCATTTAGCTCCATTTGAATTTTTCATCACAACGAAAGTTAAATGAAAAATTGATGAAAACAGGAGTACATTAATATGGAAAAAGCAAGCACAAAAGAGATTATGATGGACCCGTAGCTGAAATCTTTGCATGAAGTTTACTTAAGCAAACACATATCTTCCGAGAGTAGAAGATTACAGTAATGCCTTCTGCAATTTCTTAGTTTCACACTATGTTACTCCGATACTTCACTTAGGTGCCGTATTCCGTATCCGATACGTATTTTGTCAGATACGATACGATACTTTGATACTTCATTTTAGACCAGAATATTGAAATTTTCGCACAAATTAGCCGTATCCGATACTCCGATACGTATTTTGTCGGATACGGGTAGACGAGTCTGAGTAACATAGGTTTCACATGAAATATGGCAAAAAAAAAAACAATCTCACGTATACTATAGCCATCCCCTAGCCCACGTATCTCTACCATATTCATCTTATGAATGTGGATATTCTCTCTCTTAAGCAACTCGAAAAAATAGGGAAATTGTATTCTGGATTCCAATTAAAACATTAAGAACTTATTTATTCATTTGCACTATGGGATTAGTGATTTGATTTGACATATATATAAGGTGTGTTATGGATACAAAATAGAGGAAAAGGGGAGACAAGAGGGATGGAGGGGAAGGGGAGGAACAGAAAATGAAGCAGAAGAGTTTTCACTCCCAATCATTCCTATGGTGGAGGGATTGTGCTTTTGGTTTGAAGGAGGCAAAATGGATCCCCTCAATTCCCTCCTCCTCCATTTCCCTCTCCCTACCCGCCCTTTATCTCCAATTCCCTTTATCAAAACAAGCTCACAAAGTGAATCACAAACACCTAGAAAGTCGAGTTCCCCAAAGGACGGTGAACTTTGTTTGCACACTGGAACCATGTGACATTAGTTCAACCAAAACTTATTGACAATTCCTAGAAAGCATAAAATCATCAGAGTTACTGATACATATTCTGATGATTAAATAATTCAATAGATAAGGATCGAACACGGGTGAGCTGTGTTCAGATTATAGGAAGTAGTTTAGTTGAATAAAAACTTATCATTCTAGCTTATAAATTAAGTTTAGGATTATTTACTGATTTTCTAATTGATTAGGAGTCTTGTTTGTTAAGAAGACTATTAGCTTATTTAAGGGGTTTATGTATCTTTATTTTAATCAGAGAGAAGTTATAAATAAAAATTTAGAAAAACTCGATCATGATTTGATTACCAACCAAGGTTTGAACGGTATTTTCAAATCTCGTTTAAAATTAAGATCGGCATCTTTATTTTAAACATCCATTGGATCGAGGTCTCGGCGGATCTACGACCCAAATATCCCATTGGCTCAAAGTCTAGGCGGACATTCAGTCAAATATCCCATCGAGAACGATCTCGTCCCTTCGTGAATCAAGGTCCCAAGTTCGACTCTCACCCCAACAACATTTGTTGTTTATTATCGCTTCCGTACTCGTATCAGTTACATTCTAGGCATTAGGAATTCATGTATTAAACCAAGAGGCCATTTAGTGCTCTAACATCATTTGCACGTTCTTCTCGGGATCACAGACTAAAAAAACATATACATCTGGGTCAGGCACATAAATGATACTTTATCCTATTCAATAGTTTCTTTTGCTTTTGGTCTGGTTTTTAGGAAATCACATGCAAGTGGGTACAGTGCATGCATTATGTTAAGCAGATTAGCCAAAAAAGGATTATGTAAAGAATCTATTCAACATGCCAAAAATGGAACTAAAGAATCTATTAAATAGGAGGGAGTATTTCTATTGAAAGATTGAATTACAGATTCTCTAGAGGATATTTTTTAGTGCGGTCACCGAAAAGCTACATGATGATAATCCACTGCCAAGAAAAGAGAAGTAAACATGGGCGTCGTTATATCTGTTAAGACGCACTGCATTCTCATTTAATATACCCCATAAACCCATAGTTTGTCTAAACTCTAGCAACTATGAATTTAAGTGTGATCTTGAAATTTATTTTCAGGCATTGGCAGGATCCATTATTCATGAAAACTAATTAGTATTATATATGTGGTAGAAATTAGCATTAGAGAAAATGAGCCTTTCTAATTAGTATTTTACTAAGTTTGCTCGCGAAGAGGCCTTTTTAGAGGACACTGGATAGCACAAGTAAATACAAATTCTGAGTAGATATTTTTCTCAATAATAGCATTATATAAGTAAACATAAGTTGGAATATTTACCATCCTGAGGAGTTGGGAAATTAAAACTCGGAAGACCTTGTTGATTTAAGAGACTACTGGCAGGATGCGCTCTTTGCATAAAGTCATCCACTGGTACTGGAAGCTGGAACTGTGCATCAACTCCATGACCAGCAGCTCTCATCTCTGAAGAGTTGAGACTAGTCATAGATTTGGGCATGAGCTTGAACGTAAGAGAGCATCGCCCATACAAGTTACTCTGAGGATTGGTTATTTCAATTCGATGAAGGGTGGGGTTAATGCGGCCCGCAGTCGCCTGGTACAATGCCAGTCCGGGATACATAACTGCTTCTTGGGGGCCAAGATCTCCATCCACCAGAACCCAGTGACCTTGGAAGTCTCTTATATGCAATCCTGGTTTATCTGGCTTAAAAATCGATATTAAGCTTTTATCTGAAGGGTGTTGTTGGTCAGAAAAGATATCCTCTTGGTGTGTCAAGTTATGATGTTGAGCTCCATGACAGCAAACTGATAGAACTGAAGAGGAAATTTCAGTAGGTCTTAAGGGTACATTATCAAGAATCTCGGTGAAAGGCGAGCTACGTAAGTTCCAGTTGAAGCTAATTGCATCTAAAATATCTCTGGATGCTTTTCCTAACAATGGAAAAATATCAACAAGGCCAGCAGGAGACAAGTCAATTCCAGTACCCGGGTCTGTTGGGGTTAACCCGGGACGATAATCATAAGTTTCTTGGCATAATTGAGGATCTGAGTGATATCCAGAAGTTCTACACCACTCTTGAGAGTCATCATTGGCGTGAATGAGATGTTGATCGGGATATGAGGGCCTGTGGTGAAAATAAAGACGGGCGGATTGGAGAGCAGATCGCAAAAGAGCTCCGTCCCCATCAGGAAATTGAAGAATGGCAGCGGAGTATTGAGATAGGGAGTGGCAGAGAGTGGATACAGACAGTTTGTAAGAATCAGAAGGAAGACCTTCTTTAACAACAAGATCGACAAGCTTTACACGGGCCAAGGTTGGCAAACCGCCATCATCGGCTGCCATGGAGCAGATAGTAACTACGAATCAACAAAACGAACGAAATATGATCAAATAAAGGCAGCAGCAGCAGCAGTCACTGAGAACTAGGAAAAAGGCAGCAGCAGCAGCAGCAAATCCTAGATTAAATGAAAAGATTTTTTGTTAAAAACCACCTAATATGTTCACTTTTTTACAAATAACCACCTAATATTTCTAACTTTACAAATAACCACCACAATTTCATCATAACTAACCAAACCCACGCCTTATTTAACTATGTCAACGATTTTCTAATTTTCGGACTTATTTACGAAACTACGACTCAACTACGACTCGAACTTAAATGAAATACCTATTCTACCCCTCATTTATCACTCCCACCCTCTTATAACCCACTCACTGTGCAAGAAAATCAAAACCCCCAAAATTGTCTCAGCAATATTTATCTCAAATTCTCTCTCAAGTACTGCACTAAGTTTTCTTCTTGCTGGCAGCTTCTCTACCCTTCTAACATGCTCCAAGTCAAATGAATTAGGGCTACTAGATAGTCGTGGGCTTCTTCTGACTGAGTTAGGGCTAATAGACAGTCTAGGGCTTCTCCTAATTGAAGAAGGGCTGATACAAAGTCTAGGACTTTTTCTCATTGAAGTAGAGCTAATTTGAAATTCAATGTTTACAGTGTCATGTTCAACAATAGCATTCTTGGTTTTAGGCCTGACCACATTGGAACCTCTGATAGCCTCAACAAAGTATAAATCAAGTTTATTATCTCTGTCCCTAGAGTTTAATAAATCGTCCATTTCCCTTTGATGTTGCAATCTCTGCAACCCATTTTCAAGAGTCTTACCTTTAAGCTTAAAATAAGTGATAAAAGATTTCCCCTTCATAAGACTCATCCCAGTCTCAAATAGTACATCACTATAACAGAATTTATCTGACCAAAATCCATATTTCAAGCTTAATTTCCCCCTACATAATCAATTTTACCAGTAGTAGTAGTCTCAAATTTACCACCATGGTAATATGAAACATCAACAGTGAATGGTTCACCAGTCATCCTACATATACAATAAGCTCAATTAAGGTTTCAGAAGTGTAATTACAATTTTTTTGAAACTACAACTAAAAATAAGAATCATTACACATTTAATAATTATATTTTCAGAAAAACTGAAGTCCATTAAGAAAAGTTACCTTCAAAAATTCTCAATTGAAAACAAATTGGTAACACACTTGCAGAACGAACAGAAGGAAACTAGCTAATTACCAATTGAAATCGTAATTCGTCACATCGCATAATGAATTAATAGGATACCTGATGTAATTTGCAGATTAATGGTGACGATCAGAAACGAAGACTTGGGGATGAACTTGATTGTGAAAGTTAGGGTTCTTGTTGACAGTGTTCAATGAGCCTCTTAATCGTAAAAATGTAAGTTTTATCAATTCATAGTGTAGATTATACTTCCTCCATTCAACTTCACTCTACCACTTTGATTTTTTACATTCGTCAACGCGTATTTTACGCGGTAAATATTATTAGCTACGTATTTGTAAAAATTATAAAAGTTAGATATTTTTAATTTACTCGTAAAGACGAATCAAACAAGATCTCACATGAATATATTTTCACTTATGTATTGCGAGAAAATCGAGATTGAATGTGCATTTGTGAATAGTGTACAAAACAGAAATGGATAGAGTGGAGTTGAATGGAGGCAAGTATGTGTAGGGGTGAGCAAATTTAGGTCCGGACCGGAAAAATGGACCGGACCGGACCATTTGGTCTGGACCAAACCCGGACCGAATTATTTTGGTCCGGTCCTCGGTCCTCATTTTTTCAAGGTTTGGTCTTGGTCGGTCCGGTCAAG
This sequence comes from Silene latifolia, assembly GCF_048544455.1. NCBI lineage: Eukaryota > Viridiplantae > Streptophyta > Magnoliopsida > Caryophyllales > Caryophyllaceae > Silene > Silene latifolia. Next base: position 138,711,427 of record NC_133528.1, on the reverse strand, counting down.
ACCGGTTAATTTAGGTCCGGACCGAATGGACCAAATTTCATGTTTTTAATGACGCAACATTAAAATATTAGGAATCAAATTACTATTTTATCTTTAAAAGACATTATAAATTAGTATTCTTAATGATTTTCATAAAAAGAGTCGTCTAATTATTTAAATACATTTTCTTTAGCGGAATTAAAATGTAATTATCCTATACAAAATAGTGCAAAAACTAATTTTAGGTCCATTTCGGTCCAAGACCGGACCAGACCAAATATTTCGGGTTTGGTCCGGTCCAAGACCGAAAGTTTTAGGTCCGGTCTTCGGTCCACTAAATTTTTATTGTCGGTCTTCGGTCCGGTCCGGTTTGGTCCGGTTCGGTCCGGTCTTGGACCGATTCTTAGCCCTAAGTATGTGGGTAATTGGAGGAAAGTAATAAATGAGCGGTAGAATAGGTATTTCATTTAAGTTTGAGTCGTATTTGAGTCGTAGTTTCGTAAACAAGTCGGAAAAGTAGAAAATCGTTAACATATTTAAAATAAGGTGTGGGTTTGATAAAAAAATCCCCAAAAAAAAAAAAACCTAATTTTCCCACCGCTTTTCCACCTCGCCCTCTTCTCTCTCGCCGGTGACCTCACCGCACCTCTGTAGGCCACCGGCGAGAGCCTCCTCGCACCCTTATCTTCTTCAATCGGAGTTTTTCGTCTTCTTTTATTGTTATTTGCTATATTCAGGTGGTGGCCGACTTTTTTCTCTGGTGTGGATGGTGGATACGCTTGTTCTTTGTTTCTAAACTCCAGCGTCGGCTTTAATCGGGTTAGTGGGTTTGAAATCTCTGTGCTTTCTTCCTCTTTCTCTATTCAATTAGTCACATCTTTCGTCCTATGTGACTTGAATTCCGAAAGACTGCTTTTAGTTGATTCTAATTTCGTCTATGGTTCAGTTTAGCTCTTTGTCAACGGATTATATGTCTCTTCTTCTTGATCTTGGTGAATTGTTGATCTTGGATGACAATGGTTTGGATGATGAAGATTTACTTAGGTGGGTTATGAGTATGGGAGAGCCCTCTTTTTACTCCATTCATATGATAAAGGATCGTGGTAATTCCCTTTTCAAAGACGGCAATTTCTCCCTGGCTATTAGTCTTTATAAGTTGGCTCTTAATTTTCTCTGCTGTCTTGCCATTCCGCCCACTCACAATCAGTCAGAGGCCTCTTCCCTTGCCATATCCCTTGTGCTAAACTTAACTGCTTGTGAGTTAAAGTTGTCTCGTTATATTGAGGCCCGCTGTTTGTGCAATCAAGTCCTAAAAATTGAACCGTGTAATGTGAAAGCTTTATACCGTCGTGGCTCCGCCTTAAAGAAATTGAATTTCCTTGCGGAGGCGCTAGATGACTTTGAGCACGCCTCGAATCTAGACCCGAATAATAAGGATGTTGCTCGTGAGTTGAGCTCTATTTCTGAATGCTTACTTTTGAATCCCAATGGTAAACGTGTCGCTTATCATTTTGATCCCTTAGGTAGGGACAAGAAAGGTAAGAAACCTCTTATAATTGCTGAGATGGACAACAAGTTTGTAATTCCTGATGTTATGAGTGAAGCCTCTTGTAGTAGTAGTGGTATGGAGTTGTTGGAAAATGCGTTATGCAATGAGCAATCTGCAAGTAGCGGGAGTTCAGACTTGCTTATGGACTCTAACACCGTCTCTGAGTCTTACTCTCCCTCACCAGTTGAGTATGATGGTAAACCCTCTCTTTCCTTTACCCCGGAAACTTCCAAATGCAGCTTCTCTAACAAAAAGCAAGAACACAAAAAATTGTATCTGTCTTCAAAAGATTACGAAAACTTGATGCTTGGGAGGAATTTGCAATTTTTCCATCCTAAATCGGGGGCTTACTTGAAGGTTCGCCCCCTATGAAGAAGTTGATTCTCATGAGGTTAAGCGACCTCGTTTGTCACATGATAAGATTTCTGATCATTCTAGGGAGGTTTGCAAAGTTTCTTTTACTGATAGTAACTTTTTGGACCAATCTGACAAAGTCGGTCCTAACCCCTTGCCAAGTCAAAGTGAGTTTGTTTTCTCAGCTCTGAAGAAGCATTCAATCACACCATGTAAGAGAGCATGTACCCAGGTTGTGGGAAAGTCTTCTTGCCAAAATTCTTTGAAGCATATTCGAACTAAGGTAAAGAACAAGTCTATGTTGAAGGTTAGCCGTTCATCTATTTTTTGCAGGTTTATGAGAACAGGAGCTTGAAGATGGTTGCAGGTTTTAAGAGAAAGGAGGAAGGCTCGATCCAATTTGACTATCATCCCCCGTTTAAAAAGCGTCGTCTTTGTGTTCTTGTCAATTTTGTTTGTAATATTAGTTATGTTAGTTGTGTTTCTACTAGTTTAGAAGGTTGTAATGACCCTCGGTTTGTTTTGTAACTGGTTTGTATGTACTCATATATTATGTAGTATATAAAAATAGTACACCTTTGTCTAAAAAAAAAGGTGTGGGTTTGGTTAATTATGATGAAATTGTGGTGGTTATTTGTAAAGTTAGAAATATTAGGTGGTTATTTGTAAAAAAAAGTGAACATATTAGGTGGTTTTTGACAAAAAATACAAAATGAAAATTAATAATAATAAAACCCTAACATATTGAGCAATCATTTCAATTATTCTAATTATGAAAACTAACTACTTGAAATAACATACCACTCAGATGGCGCCATATTTCCAATGTTGAGCTGAATTAGTGGGAGTAAAACCTTTCATACAGCCGCACTAAATAATAAGCGCTACTTCGTACACCAGAGGGAGAAGTGGAGAGCCCAAACATACAAGCTACCACCGCTTGATATAATCCCATCAAATATATAATTCACTTTTTTTTGCTCAATTTTCTGTTTTTCCAATTACCGCTTATTTTTTATGTTTAATTCAATTTTGGGCATTACATTTGCGGGATGGGTTAGTTTATTTATTTCGAACCCACTATTTCGTATAGGAAAAGCTGTACTTTGGGTGAGTTTCCTACCTTCGGAATTTATTATTGAGATTTTTAATTAATCAAAATTGTGAGGGCTATCAGTTGTAATGTGCTTTGGAATTTTTGTTACTGCTAATTCTGAATAAATATTTGTTTTCCCAATCTGCTCACCAGGTTTTTGACGAATTGCCACACCTAAAACTTAAACGCTATTTCTTTCGTGTAGTGTTATTTTTTTTTCTTACGATACTTTTCTTTATGGCGTTTATGTTTTAATCCTTTGTGCTAATAGCTAATTTTAGGAAGAATGATTTAGTATGATGAACCGTTTAATGTACTGAAAAACAACTGGAAAATTCGACTTCTATATGGAAGACTATCACAGTTTACAGCCTCATTTGTGCTACTTTCTACATTATATTTTATATGGTCCAATTTTTAAGGCTTCGTATTTACTTTGTTAGAAAGCTATCATGGATGCTTTTGGGATTAGAGGTGTAATAATGCGAGGAAAGCAGTGAAAATTGTCCTTCCTGAATCCTGACGATGCAAATTTTGAAATTTTTTGTTAAATCTTCTTTCTCAAAAATCAAGAATGTCCGACATACGTAAAGTTGTTGAAGGTTTAACCCAACAACAAATTGCCTATGCGGTTGTTTTATGCTTATCTAGCTGTTTTGTTTATTTTATATTTATGTTAAGTTACTTAGTTTAGCTTATGGTATAGGTTGCGCTCGTATAGTAGATAATGAGCTTTATTGCTTAAACGATTTAGTAGATTGAAGTGGTAGTTAGTATTGCTTCTGAAAAATTCAACATGAATTGTTTGCATCATGGTAGTTTTATATTTTTTTGCGGTAAACTATCGATTTAGTAAGTTCTGCATAATTTCGTGACTGAATCTTTACAGCTTGCATATTGCTTGCTTGATTTTATGATCATCACTTACACTTTTGACGATTGTGTTTTGCTATTATGTTATTTGCGTATGGAATTAGAGTGATCTAATTGTGGTTTAATCTCCCTCTGTTCTCTCAATATCTTCACAATCAGATCATCTAATTTCACTACCTTTGCATTTTAGAGTCCACCGTTAACATTTCTGTTATCGTCTTTCCTCTCCCCCCATAATCATACTTCTGCATTGCTGCTTTTTGTTGCCGAAAAACTCAGCCCAACCAATTGTTTTTGTTGCTAAATTGGGTCGTTATATTGGATTGAAGACCGCTCTTCAATATTCTTTATTGATTGGTAAGTTTGTGATTATTTACTTAATTAGATCATAAAATATAATATTCATTGGGTCTTTTATCAAAATGACCATTATGACTAAACTATTTACCGAATTGACCATTTTTTATAACTATTTTCTAAACTAACCATAATTTGGTCATTAATGAATGTAAATTGAAAGTCTCTCTCCCCTTTCCTTAACTATGTTGCTATGTTGTTCTCCACGGTACATCTATCTTCCAACACAAAATCAAATTTGTTTGATGTTTGATGTATACAATACACGCTTGCAATTGTTGGTAGCTAGAACATACCCAAAGTTAATTTATCTACACCACCAATATAAAAGAAATCAAAAATTAACCCTACTTATCTATAGATCGGAACAAGTTAATTCACTACTTGTATGTACTTTGTGGTAATTTGTATTGGTTGCAATTAAGCTGCTATAATGACAGTCATATGGCCCAGGTGGATAGTGATGAATTGATGATGCATACTATACGTGAAGAGAAATTCAAATGTAAAAACTGTGGATTAGGGAAGGAATTTTATAGAATATAAATTTTTAAGGTCGATTTTGTAAATAGTTTGGCAATATGGTTAGTGTAGGAATTAGTTTTGATAAAATGGTCATTTAGGTAAAAGACCCATATTCATTACTAAGCTTATTGACAATTCTTTTTGGCTGGCACACACCTGGAGAAATGATAGATTTATGTGTTTTCATACCATCAAGCGCTTCTGGAGCTGTTTCACTGGTAAATACAGGATTCCCCTCAAAACTTTTCTACATGTAGAAGTGTGAATTCTACATCTATAGCATTTTTGCCCTTCTTACATGGGAAAGTCAAATACAAGTTTCAATGTGATGATGTCGCATCATGTTATAAATGTAACTCTCATAGAGCAGTCATATCTAACGAGGTATTAGCATAACATAGTACATACCTTAAACTATTGTCTTACAATGTCGTCTGTCTATCAGCTTCTTCTTTGATCGTTATATTGGACTAAAGAGCGCTCTTCAATATTCTTTATTAATTGGTAAGTTTGTTATTATTTACTTAATTAGATTAAAATTGATACTTCGTCTGACTTATGTTTTCTTCTTTAATTGCTAACCTTCTGCCATTTCTACTATTTTTATATGATTTACCTTATAGTGCATTCCAATCTAAAAATATTATTAAAAGACTACTCTAAAATGACCAATTAAAGTCATGTAGACAATGCCACATGACAAAAATTTAATTGTGACATGGCAAAATTTATTGTGACATCTATAAATATTATTAAAAGGCTACCCTAAAATGATCAATTAAAGCCACGTAGACAATGGCACATGGCAAAAATTTAATTGTGACATGGCAAAATTTATTGTCACATGGCACTAATCTATACAATGTACATTTACTAAATTAACCCTTTTATATAAATGTACTAAAATGTCTAACAAAAATGTCATTATTATCATCATTATTCTTAAATAAATTAATAAAACAAACACAAAAATTAAATTAATATAAACTTTTTATTTTCCATTTACAACTTTGGTGATGATTCTATCATATTTATATAACATATACATCGTTTATTTAGTGGTAGTATGTTATTAATCACCATTATTAGTAATTATGTATGATAATTTTTAATATTCCTTTTATTCACAAATTTTTTCTTCTTTCTCCAAATAAATTGTTGAAATTAATAGGAGAATTAATTACAAAAATTATCTTATATAAATATCACACCAATCATAATTTTCATTTTTATTACAAAAGTCGGTAGGTAAAAAATACATAGAGAACCAAATGTAGTGTTTCGATTTTTATCCTTATTATATTTTGAATTAATAGTTAGAATCTAATTTAGTTATTATTTTGTGTTTGTTTTCGAATTGCAGGAGAGTGACATACTCACATATCAATAACATTACATGAAATTAGAAAATAATGGTAATGTTTACACTTTTCTTTTGGCTTGAATACTCTTTCATTTTTGTCGGATTTTTCCTTTTTCTATTATGGTGTGCAATATAAAATGATAATATGAATCTCTGATATGTGGTGACATATTATATCTATCAATAATCTATATACAATATAAATAGGCTCGCTTAAACCATGTGACATGACATCTTCTTAAGCCATCTAAAACATACTCCCTCCAGCTTGCTGTTTTCTTCCCATTTTATTATAATACTCCTCACATATATTAGAGAAACGGGAAGAAAAATAAAAGCCAGAGGGAGTATGTGATATCTCTTAAGTAAATTCCACTTACAATACCCTACCAAATTTAATTGGAGTTTTTCATATCTAAATTTGATTCTTAAATGTCAAAACAAATAATTAAGCAGTTTAATTTAAAAAACTATCCACATTCTACCATTTACTCCGCTCATCTATGAGTTTGTTAATTTTACATTTTTTTTTGAGAAAATTAATTCTACCATTTGAAACTCCCGGTTTATTCCAGTTAACTATAAGTCTTATTCATTTTATCATTTAAATTATTGACAACAATAGATGAACACAATTACATGTCGATATCCACCCTTTGCTCTACCAATTACATAATAGTTGCTTCTTTGTTTTATTCAAACCAAACAATTTGTTTTCCATATGGAAGTTTTGTAGATTTTAAATGATGTCTTCCACATTACAAGCCAAATGCATTATGTGGCGCAAATTATTATCGAGTTGAGTGTTTATTGGAATTTGTTACTCCAATCGTAAAATTATCCTAAATTTTTACTTCATTATTTACTTTGTATGATTTCTTTGAGGGAAATTCAAATACACAAATATATTATCTTCTAACTGAGGAGATTTAAGAGGTAAGTAGTATGTTCTATTTTGATATAATTATTGTTTAGTTTTTTTAGCAAGTAAGATTAACTTATTGATATATTACTTTGTATGATTGTGCCTTTTATTATGTCATTCCATGTCCTTAGACTACATTTATAAAAGGTCACTCATGATCTAGGCCATCCATATAATAATACTCTTATATTCATGACCACTTTACATGACATACTTCATTTATTTAATTTTTTTATCAATGACTACCATAACTAAAATTTATCTCTTACTTTAACCCAAACATCTCTCTACTTTATATTTTACCATTTTTTCCCATTATATATATTAATTTTTTTTATGAAAAATTATGAAATGTCATGTGTCAACTCAGAGAAAGTGATATGTCACATGGCGCGTTCTGATAGGTTGCTTTTTTTTTTTTTTTTACTGCAAGACCTTCAAATTTGGCCTTCAATCATAAAAACACTTTTTTTTTATGGTTTTTCCTTTTCCTTTTTACTTAACATCATGACCATTTAGTTTTTGGCCTTTAATAAATTTAGTCTTATATGGTTTCTTAATTTGTCAGGTTTATATGTTTTGAGGTGTTCAATGGTCGCTTCCTAAATCATCAAAACTTCTACTCTTTAAATAATTTATTAGCAAGTGTTTAACGAATTTTGCTTACCAAAATCGTAAAATTATCTTATCTTTTACTTTATTATTTATTTTGTCTTCTTAATCGTAATTTAAATACACAGATTTATTGTCTTCTAATGGTACATATTTGAGCTGTAAGCAGTATGCATGTTTTATCTTGCCATGATTTTGTTTGCGTTTTTTAACAAGTAAGATTTGATATAGTACTCTAGATTATTGTGCCTTTAATTATTTCATGTCATGTCCTTCTATGGTTTTCTTATTTTGTCAGGTATATATATTTTGAGATGTTCGGATGAAAATGGTCACTTCCTAAATCCCCAAACCCCTTCTACGTAATTTGTGTGATTTTTTAGCGAATAATTCTTTTGGTTGAATACAAAATCGATAGACGAAAACTTTTAGACTACTAGCTACTAAAGTGAGTTCAAGAATGAATGACAAAACTATAATCCTTATTTTTTATTAATAATTTGTCTTATTGGAATTCCATCGTTCTTCGTATTTACTCTCAATAGCTTTTTTTGATATGTTTAAATGCTATAAGTTCCTTTTATTTAGGTACGTTGTTAAAATCGTGACTTTATTTTAGTGATAAATTTTTCCAGTGATGTTAGTAATGTGAGATCCAACAAATTAAAGAGGAATCATTGCAATATAAACAAACTACTAGCACGAAGACTATTTCCCCCGTAACACAAATTATAGATATGAGACTTTTCATTCGCGTTAACAAAATCACTTGTTGGTGATAAATAAGATGTTTTTTTTTCACAATATGACTGTCTCAATTATTATAATATTAATATAAGAATTTTTTTGTAATTAATTTTCGCATTAATTTTAACAATTTATTATAGGGAAGAAAAAAGATTTTGCGAATGAAAGCGTAGATAAAAAAATTATGGTAACATAAATACAAAGTATAATAATGTTGAAGGAAACAAAAACGTCATCCCATTAAATAAAAGAAATAAAGGTTAAATAAATAGGGTAGTTTAATAACAAAGGAGAGGAAAATAAAAAGTTTGTTTTAATTTTTTTTTTATTTTTTGTTGGTGTTAGCAACTAATATTTTTAAAAAATATTCTACTTATTTGTTAAAATTTTAAATAAATAAATAAATGTGTAATTTCTAAGTAGTGCGATTTTTTAATAATTAAGTTTAACAATTATCAAAGAAAAAATACAGTATATTATTTTTAATCAATATTTTATCATAATAAAACAGTTAAAAAAAATCAGTATGAAAAGTTTTAATCGATTCACTAATACGTTCAATTATGAAAACTTTAATTAAAATGTCAATTTTAATTATAAAATATGAAACTTAGATGTGATCTATAGAGTCTTGGAATTTTTTAACTCGTGAAAATTTTAATGTACACAATTAATTTAATATAGATATAATGATATTTTGGTAAGGAATTTTAAATTAGGACTATTATAATATTTATATAAGAAATTTTTGGTAATTAATCTTCACATTAATTTCAACAATTTATTACAAGGAAAGAAAAAAAATTGTTAACGAAGGTGAAGATTAAAAATAAATTATGGTAATATAAATACAAAGTATAATAATATTAAAAGGAAACAATAGGTCATCTTATTAAATAAAAGAAATAAATATTAAATATGGTAGTTTAATAAGGAACTTAATGATGATTACTTATCACCGAAGCAAATAATATCACAATACATGTAAATATTTAAAACTCAATTTCCAAAGTATTACTCCTTATATATGGTTGTATCTCAATTTTACTGTTCATTTCCTCCAAAAATTTATCCTAAAATTAATGCTCTTTTTTTAATTTTTGAATATCCAATAATATTGCCTATATATTAACTTCTCTATCTCCATCATAAGAGAATTGTTTCAACTCGATCTCTTTAGTTAAAAGGATAAAGTAGTGTGAAAGTTCATGCTTAACACATACAAAAATATAACGAAAACTAAAAGAAGGTTCTAGGCTATCATCTAAATCTTAATTCTTCACAAGATGTCAAGATCGAGTACATTGTACACATGACATCAAACAGTAAATATAAGCGGAAAACCACAAATAGTCTCGTGAATTCTCACGGGTAACCAAACTAGTGTTTTTTTAAAGGTGTTTTTTCACAAAGAGATTTTTTAAAGGTTGTGTTTCACAAAAAAATCCTTTCAAAAATAAATTCTTTCTAATTATGTTATACTGTCCAAAACTAAATGTTACCGTTGAATTGATTGGAGGGGGTATTAGACTACACAATTTAAAATCATGTCATGACTCATGATAGACACCGAACGCTAATAAGATAAGTAAGTTAAAACAAATTTAAACTAAAATCATCTACCATCAATTACTACTAAATTATACGAGTATAGACTAAAATATAATACATGGAGTAATATTTAACTTTGTATACGTAACCAAGCTCCTCGAGTTCTTACTTTTTCCTTGACAACATTTACTAAGGGGAATGCTAGGGCAACACCTGGTGTTATCGAGTTTCGGTAACACTCTAATAAAAATAGAAAAAAAAATTAAAAATTTAAAAGTAGTATTTATTGTATACATACACTTCAGTGTGAGTGAGTCGTCTCACATAGGTTTGGTGTCGAAGTTCGTAGTCTCTGAAATCTCTGACTCTCAGATCGGTAGGAACCGCTTGAGCAACCATCTCACCTTCTTCTTCAACCTAAGTATACAATAAATACAGTAAGGAGATGAAATCGGGTAATTCATGAATTTGAACAATTAAAAATCGAAACTTTTTTTTGCAGACGATAAAAATAATTTTGTAAAATTTTTAAAAATCGACACTTTTTTGCAACTTTGGTGGAAAAATGTTTAAACTTTAAAAAGGGAAATAAATAGCATGCAATAAGGTCGTGTGTTAATTGATGTAAAGATTGCAACTTTTTTTTACTACAATAAAAATAAATTTCTAAAATTTGTAAAAAATGTTTTTTTTTTGCAAAATTTGTGATAAAAAGGTTGAAATTTTTGAAAGAAAATAAAATAAGCTGAAATAAAAAGTGTACACCAAACATCAGACCAAAGAAAATTTGGCTCCTCGAGCTTAAACTTTTTTTATCCGTCCCAAATGATTGGTAGGATATGGTTTTACATAAAAAAAAAAACTATACCCATAACCCAAAATTCCAAGGCAAAAAGTGCCCAAATTGTATTCGAATAAGTTGAAACTTTCACATTATCATCTCCCCTAAGACCCTAAGATAGGTAATGAACTTATTAACTAGTGTTGAGACTTGGTTAGTTGCTATTTAATTTGTAGAAAGTAGTGAAAATTAGTATTATATTTAAAAGAAATAAATTATGCCTACTATAAAATGAAGTAAATAAGATGATGATAGTGATAAATATATTTTAGATAATTTAAGTGTGTGATTAGTTTGTGTAAAAATTGTGTGGAAAAGATGATTACAAGACACTTACATTTATATTAAAGCATCATGTGGTAGGTGAAAAATGCAAGAAAAGACAAAATAGTAGGTGAGTTGTTCCGCATATGGTTAACCTATATCTACAAATTTGTAATATTCTTTATTATCGTGACAGTTGTCATTTTCATCATATGTAATATTTTTACATTACTATGGACCAACAACTGACTTTTATTTTATGAGATGAACTTGTGTGTCTTTAGATAAATGTCTTAAAATAGAGGATTTGTTTTATCTATGAAACGTTCGAATACTAGCACATATAGTGATAGTAAAAATAATTTTTTTGATATCTATCTATAAAATATAATTAAAAAGCTACCCTAAAATGACTAATAAACGCCACGTAGGGTCCAAAAATATCACGTAAATGCCACGTAAATCTATAAAATATAATTAAAAAGCTACCCTAAAATGACTTATAAACGCCACGTAGACAAAGCCATGTAGGATCCACACGTAAATGTGAGCATCAAAACTCATTGCCACGTTATTGTCTTATTTTATAAATTTAATTCAATTTTCTATAAATTAATTTAATTTCTGTAACCCTTACAAATTTACATCAGAATTTCATAATTTATAATCAATATTGATATTTTACTTGAACTTTTGTAATAAAAACATGTTAATAAATGTCATAATTTATAATTAAAAGACATTTTAATTGAAATTTTGGTAATAAAACATGTTAATAAATTAAAACTTTTCATATTACTTAACATGCACCCACCATTTTTATTAACACTTTTTCCTATCTAATTCATTTTTTAATTAATTATAATAAATTAATTAAAACTCTTCATAATACTTAACACTCACCAAATTAATTAAAATTTCTTCCTATCTAATTAATTTTTATAATATAATATGTTAATAAATTGATTAGATTTCTTTATACTACTTAATACCCATAATTTTCATTAACATTTTTCCCTATTTAATTCACCTATTGAGTTGCTCAGCAATCAATTATCTAATTTAATAATATCACAAAATAAATTAAAAATAAAATTAAAATATGAGAGTCTATGGTTGTGTGATGGCTACAAAACCTATAATACCTATGATAGTTTCTATTCACAATATTTATTTAAAATCTAGTACTCATTTGCCCATGAGTTTCTAAGTTGTAGATTATATTTTATGATTTAATTTATTTATTTGATTATAGAGAGTATATTGAGTATTATTATTGAGTATTGTTGTTATTATGTCCAATAAAGTATATTTTAATTTGTTATGTTATTGGTTTTATAAATCCTTTGATTTATATTTGAATTCATGTTTTCCAATTTGGATTAATTTCAATGATTTACATGTTAAATGTTGATTCGTTTGTGAAGTTTTTGCTATATTGATGTTTTACCTTTTGATCAATATATTTTTTATATGAATTTTAAAGCATCGTGAAATGTATGTGAATGGAGATAAGACAAAGCATCACGTGGGTAATCTGAAGAGGGAATAAATACAAAAGGCACGAAACTGAGGTAAAATCTATCTATACAATATAATTAAAAGGCTACTTAAAACATTTAATTTTAATTCACATAGAATTTTTATAGAGATTAATACTAATTCATCTATATTAGTTACTTAATTATTTATTTTTATACAATATTATAAAAAGGCAAAACTATGTATTAAAAAGTTAATTATCTCCAAAATTGTCACATGCTTATAAGTTATAAGTACCAGAAAAATTAAGAAAAATAGTAGTTGCAAACTTGCAATCACTAAAAAACTAATATAAACTCTTTATTTTCCTCTCATAAATTTGGTTATTAATCTACCTATTTATTTAACTTTAATTCCATAAGATAACTAAAAAGCAAGTGATACTATCTACCATTATTATTCTGCATGTCAAATTTTAATTTCGAAAGATAATTTCTAAACCATTCTCATGCAAAGTAGATTGTGTAAAAAATATAATAATAATAATAATCATAATAATAAAGCAAACCTTTCACATTCCATTTCTCCTTACACCATAATTATGTCTATATTAGACTTCATAATACTGAGAAAAATCTATAACTCTATAATCTAAACAAAAACCTATAATCTATAAATCTAATTAAAAGGCAGGTCAAACTATCTACCATAATCTATATGTCATATTTAATTACATACAATAATATCTTAAACCACTTTTGTATAAAGTAGATTTTGTAAAAAAAATAAAAATTATAATTATTAGTAATCAAACAAACCTTATACATTCCATTTCTCATTACTCCTTATTTATGTTTATATTAAATTTCATAATAATGAAAAAAATGATGCCCAAAACTCAAAGTCATGAACCTTGATTCATATTTATATTTATATTAAATTTAATAATAATGAAAAATTATGCTCAAAAGTCACAAACGCATCCTCAATTGTTTATATATTTTTGTTGGAAGGCAAAATTTATAAACCAATTTTTTTCTCATCCCTATTGTTAGTAGAACTAAATGTGTCACAAATCTTCCTATGATTCTATTCCAATTATGGTAAATGTATTAAGGTTTTAGATTATTAACTAATTTATTTCTTTTTTAGTGCAAGTTCCATTGGTATGAAGTATTGATCACATTTTTCAACTTCATCATATGTATTTGTTTTGTTCTCATTTAGGGTCTACCAAGATTTGTGGTGTTGACCTATTCAAAGGTTAACATACTTACATCTCTAAGACTTCATTCTTATTCCCTCTTTCGTTCTCTATTTAAGAGGAAGTTTAAGTTAATAACGATAATATTGTATAAAACAAATTCCGTTTTGTTGGTTAATTCGCACTAATTATTGAGTTATTTTTTCATAGGGATGATTCATTGGAGAAAGAAGACTATATGGAGAAGTAAAATATCAGGATTGCTTAAAAATCTATATATTAAAAACTAAGTGTAAGATTGACGACATCAACGTGAATGAGTAATAGTTTTTTAGTTTTTTTTTTCAACTGTATTCTTTTTCATCATTTTACCTTTGAAAAAATAGCACTTTTTAATTTATCGACTTTGATCTTTATGTTAGTATGTCAATGCCCGTATTTTTAGTACACGATCTATCATGAATTATTCATGAGGTAATCTTACTATGTGATTTGATATTTTATAAAGTCTCAATTACTAGAAAAATTAAAAACATCACACTAAAAACAAAATATCCCGTGAAATTCACGGGCCATAAAACTAGTTGTTTTATTGAAAGCCTAAGAGAAACATACTATGTTCTTTGGGAATTTTGTGATTAATAATTGTTTTTGTTTACTCTGAATTCCATAACCTTTATATTTTCGCAAACCAAATTTATGAAGATGTTTGGTTCTTTTGTTCGGAAATAGATTTAAACTGAGTCGGATTTTTTGCTTCCTTTGTTCCGTTTTTTCCAATTCTGTTTTCTGCTGTTTTGTGCTTGCGCGTCTGTGTCTCTTTTTGCAGGAGTTTGTGCTGCCACTTTTATACCAATTTTTTTTATCTTGGTAATTCTTTTCACTTTTGCGAATTAATTATCCTGGAATTTTCCCCATACTTTTTTATCGGTTTGGTTTGCTGGGGTGCTGGTGATTTTTCTAGATGTTCTTTATAAATTTTCACATTCATGACCTTTTTTGTCTTCTTGTGAGAAGGAAAATGGAATTTGCCTTGCTCAACTTGAGAAATTGAGAGTGTCTTACACAGTAAAATTTGTTACAAGTTTAGGTCATCAATCAACTAATTAAACTACTCACCTATGTGGGTGTTCCGTTCTATTCAGATATTCGACTATTAAATTGACTGGCTAAAGTTTTGTGTAACTCAGTGAATGAATCCTTATGGCTAGTATTTTAGTGTTTGGTTACTTTCATTCTATGAAACTTCATTTTTTTTTTTACAAAAGATTATCATTTCATTTTAAAATTGAATGAAATTACAATTTGCAAAAGAACTAAGCACTAAGGAATACATCTCAAGTCCTTACACAACCACTATTGACAAAGACAACTTGCTATATGGGTATGGTTCTTAGTATACATTAGCATCCGAACAGAAACAAGGAACTTAATCTTCCGGATAATGGCAGCAGCAGTAGCTGCTTTATGACTGAAAATACGAGCATTCCTTTCTAACCAAATCTGATGAACTGTAGCAGCCAAGGAGCATTGGAACCAAGCTACTCTCCAATGTTTAGTCCCCACCTAAAGTTTTACAATCAACCAGCTCATCCTCTAAGCTGAAACCATCTCAAATAATGCTCATCCAAGTCAGAACAGCCGTCCATATCTTTTTAGACAAAGAACTGGAGAAAAAAAAAGTGAGAGTGTGTCTCAGCATTTTGCTCACACAAGCAACATCTATTAGCCATATGAAAACCTCTTGCTTGCAGGTTATCCAAAGTGGCTAACTGGTGTTGGACTGCCATAGAATTGTTAATCCCGTGACTTGGGATAATATTAGAGTGAGTAAGGCGATCTATCCAGGGACCGCTAAGGCAGCATTGCTGAGAATGCCATAAACACTTCTTAGCTGAATTATGCTTCCAGCAACCCAAGTAGATAACAAAGAGGATGCTTGCTGAACTCCTCCTGTTTGAGCAGTAAGAAGGTCCCTGACATTGAGAATACCTTTAAGACTCGAAGCATAATGGTCCTTAGCTGAGATGGACCAAATATCCTTGTCTTTACAAATATATCTTTTAACCCATTTGGCCCACAGGTTGGTATCAGCATAAGTGAGGACCCAAAGCCATTTCACAAGAAGAGAGTGGTTCCAAATTTTAATGTTCTTAAGGTTAAATCCTCCTGAATCCCAAGGGGAGCAGATATGTTGCCACTTCTTAAACACAATTTTCCTCTTACCAGCAGGGATGCCACAAAAGAAATCTTTAGAAAGTTTTTTAAGCTTCTTAATGATGTCCTGAGGGAAAAGAATGCTTGATCCCCAGTAGCTCTCTAAACCAAAAACTACAGAATTGATTAACTGGGCCTATAGATACCTGTATCTATCAATATTGGAATTTATAGAGAACCCACTAGCCACCTGATGACGATAGGACATATATATTCTCAAAATGACATGCTCGTGATACGGATACGTCACATGGATGTAAGCAAGGTTACGTCGACGGTTTTTGTTAATTTAAATGGTTATTTAAATTGACATTTTGAATGTTTTGAAATAAATGGTTTTTTTATTTAATATTTTGATGATTTTTGAAATAAATGTAATTTATTTTATTCGATTTGGATTTAATTCGAATTACGAGCTTTTATTTACGATTTATCGTTATAAATTGTTTTTGAAAGTTTTAATTTGGATTTCTGATTTTTTGGTTTAAACAATCAAAGTATTTTTGAATTTTTTATTTTTGGTTAAAAAAATCAAAGGTTAAGTTTTTGTGACGGTTTTTATTTATCGTTTTATTTAATTCGAAGTTTTGAGTTTTTAAAGCGGTTATTAAACCCGTTTTCAATGCGTTTTGTGAAGCGATTTTTGACGCGATTTGGGCCATGTTTTAGCACAAATCTCAAGGCATGATTTGACCCATTACCTTCCCATCCAACCCAGATTCGAGCCCCAGCAATATCAGCCCAATATCCCTCCTTTAGCACACCTAAACCTCGATCAAAACAGCTCGTGACCACCACCCGTGCCCCTGTTTTGGCAGCTCTAAACCCGACACCAAACACCTTCCAATTCGACTTCCCTCTAGCCCAACTCCTCCTACTAGGTTAAAACACATGTCTAGCCTCAACCATGGTCCATATTTAGTCTACACCAATCCCAAACCAAGCACAAACGAGCCACAATAAGCCCAACCCGAGTCCCTTCCTCTGCTCTGTTTCCGTGCCCCTTTTGGAGCTCTTTTTCTGAGCTCCAAGCACATAAACTGCCTTCCCTTGCTTTGCCCACTAAGAAAGCAATATCCTATATTCTCTATACTTCCATTGTTAGCTAAAAATATAGAGAAAATCGTTCCAAGAGATAGAGAAAGACCGCTTTCCAAAACCGAGTAAAACTACTTTCCTACTTTCTAAACGACTCAAACCCTAGCATCCTAAGCCTATATAAACCTTCATTGCCTTACTATAAAAGATATTTTAGTTTTTTAGTAAACAGGTCATTCGTGTCGCGTTCGTGTTTAGAGAGCTCAACCCAAACCCAACCCAATTAATTATCGTGTCGTGTTTGTGTCGACCCACTTACATAAATGGGTCATTAAGCCTCAACCCAAATCCATTAATTTCGTGTCAAGTTCGTGTCGTGTTTTTGTGTCGTGTCATTATTTGCCAGCTCTAGGTGCGCCCTCGGCTAAGTGGAGCCACTTGCGGGAGTGGCTTCACGCCCTTGATTTGCCCCCTGTGGAACCCACCACAAGAGGGGATGTGCACATTAAGGAACATGGGCTGAGAGAAACCCATGTGGCAGTGTGGATTACTGGCGGGGTTGATGAGCGGGGTTTAGGTGGGAACGACTTCTGTTCTCTACTGGCGGTGTGGATTACTGGTTGCGGCAGTCTAGGTTGCACGAAAACGGACACGGACACGGGACACGGACACGACACGGACACGCGACACGGCAATCCGAAAATTTTAGGACACGGACACGGCAAAAAAAAAATCAATATACATATTAAAATAAAGAGAATTTGAAGAACATTATAACCAACCTCTAATATTTTGGTCATTTAAAGGCTACAAAGACGTAAAATGACAAATCTTCAGTCTCCACAGAGGATTATTCCAATATGATAAGTGTATTCTTCTCAAAAAAAAAAAAAAAAAGAATCATGTGGTGTAAACAGTTAACACCTCCCCCAAAAAATTACTCCCTTCTCCAAACCATATGAATACTCAAATTAACCTCATACTGTAAATCATAACCCCCACTATACCGTATAGTACTCTAGTACTCCCTTCCTCAAAGCATTTCCCCAAATCAACATCATCACCCCTAAATCATAATCAACCTCCTCTAAATCATAATCAACATCATCATCCATCGTCATCCCCAAATTACACATCGTCATCCCCAAATTACACATCGTCATTAACAATACCTCCTGACTCCTACCCAGATTACATCTTCATCCCCAAATCACAATTATTTTGATTAATTGTGATCTCAAACACATTAAGCCTTTTTTTTTAAAAAAAAATTGAATGTTGTATGTCGAAATAAACCCTCTTATTTGGTACTCTTTTCATTGATGAAAGTGGGTCAAAATTGATGGCCAGTGAGCAGTGGAACTCAAACCAGGTGAGCAGTGGCCGGCGGACGGCGGACGACAGATAGCGGAGGGGAGGCTGCTGGCGGCGACGGTGTTTACATGTATTGTGAGTAAACAAGTGGTTTGGTTTGGAAAACCTATGTCGATGTCGTGAATATCATTGGGCGATTTTGTTTGAAAAGCTAATTTGGCGTGTCCGGGTAAAACGGACCGTGTCAAAGCAAATTGGACCGTGTCCGACACTTCCTCGATTAAAATAAAACCGGAGACACGGTTTATGGCGTGTCCGACACGTTTTTTGCCGTGTCCAAGGCGTGTCCGTGTCGGACACGGTGTCCGACACGTATGGGCTGAAAAGTTGCCGTGTCCGTGCAACCTAGGCGGCAGTAATCTGGCAGGATTAGACCTTCAGGCTAGTCAGGTGATTGGTAATGTGACGATGTTGAAGGATTGTGATAAGGTTAAAGTCGTATCACCAATATCAAAATAAATCTACCTCAGTTACTAACAAAATAGCTAGTGGTAAGACAGGTATCGAATCCAGAGGGAGGCGGTAATAATCAGTTTGTTAATATTTAGATCGTCTGAAGGTAATCGTTTTCTTGGGGGTTTTGGTTTGTTTATTACCTATAAACTAATAACGAGTAAATAAATGGTTTATAACAATAATATTAAAGGTCTAGGATTTCCGGTTCACTAGGTCAATTATATGGGGTCTCTTAACCAATTGCTAGGTCAATCAAATTATCTAAGGTCACAAGATTGATTAATTCTATTTATGTCCTTTAGATCAAATATAACATGTAATCGCTATAATTAGACACAATCTATTTGATTATCGCAGCCTATATTAATTCTAACCCTGTCGGTGAAAGTATTAATTCCCTACACTAGTTAACAATTCAGGCCTAAATCAATTAACTAGAATAAGAACAATAGTCAAACGATAATTCATGCGATATTACTAGCAATCAATTAATATTCCCCTTTCTAATTTACCTAGATCCCCTTCATCCTAGATGAGGAATTTAGCTACTCATAACGAATCTAACAACAACAATAATGGTAATTGAAAACATGATTAAAGGTATGAAATAACAACAACTAATTAAAAGCATTAAACTAGAATGATTAATTAATGAAGAATGATTAGTACTGTCGCAATCAACAAGGAAAGATTAAGAACGAGAATTAAAGCTAAAACAAGTTTCCAGCCGTCCAAAAGTAAAATAAAGCGTAACCTAATAAAATCTACGAGTTTAGAATTTATATTGCAAAATAAGTGTTTTAGGAAATTACGGAAATTAATCCGTCAACAAGGATCCTCGATCGAGCCTAGCTGCACTCGATCAAGGACGATTACTCGATCGAGCCTTAATGGACTCGATCGAGGAACCAGCTTCACAGGCTTGTCCTCGTCTTTCCTTCACTTCTTATCTTCAAATCTCCTCGTTCCTCGTGCCATGCTTCGTGTATTCCACTATGCCATATCCGCAATGCTCATCTTAGCTCGATTCACCTCGTAATGCGTCATTTCTGCATTAAAACATAAAATAGCGACAGTATCGACAATTCACTATAAAAGGGCATATAAATGACATAAAGGCACATAAACGGTATATAAAATGCTATGAAAGGAGTTATAAAAGTGTATATAAAAGTGGTACATCAAACTCCCCCAAACCAAACCTTTGCTTGTCCTCAAGCAAAGCAATCAAACCATACAAATGACTAACATACAAACGGTGAATGAATAACTCAGAGCAAATGTCTAGGCACATACAAATCCCAGCTATCCATATCTATAACACAGTAATGACCAAAAATTGTACCAATAAAACAAATTCAAAGGTACGGGTAATAGATTAACGCAGCTCAACTCAAGATGTAACATGATGCCGAGACTCAGCCAAATGCTTTTCAACCTTGCAACACAATTTTATTGGATTCTCGCGATTTCACTCATGCACTCATAAGGGGTGAGATATATGTAAGATAGAAAGAATAAAGACACTCACTCAATTTATGAAACATGCATGCAATCTAATGTGATAGGAATTTCTCCAACTAGTGCGCATTCACAACATAGACTAAGTACATGTATCGAGGACAGAATGGTGGCAAATGGGCAAGGGTATAAAAGTGGTTTGTGCATAAGCACGTATGGATATGTGAGGCTAAGACGGTAGTCGCAGCGCTAAACCAATAACCACATCTAATAATATATAATACAACCATCCAACTAGAGAAATTATCTCAACTTTGACAACATATGAGAGAATGTAAAAACTCTCCAAAAGTGCATTAGATTCTAGCATTTACCACTTATGATCTCCTAACAAAATTGATGAAGCAATTTCTTTTCTCTTTTTCTTCTCTTTTTTTTTTTTCGGAATTTTTCGATTTTTTTTCTTTTCCTTTGCTTCATAATACTCTTTTGGGTTATTTGACGAGAATAATCCAAACTATGACCTCCCTTCTCATATTAATCCATACTAACGTTTAACTGAGAAAAATCTGAATTACGCCATCATTTATCTCATAATACCCCAACTAACCGGATACCTCTTGATCAGGTCACACTTGAAAAAAAAAAAACTTAAAATCAATAATCCTCTAATAACAGTCATCTACTCATCCCATGATCCCACCCACTTACAATTCTTCATCATCAACCCCTAAAACACCCAGAAACTACCTGTCACATTCATCTCCCTACCACCCTCTCCCTAACCTGACTACTCCGTCGCTACCGCTACCACCATCACCACCCACGCCCTTCCTCACTCCGCCACCACCAACCTAACCTGAGTATATGCTCGGATGCACTCTTCAAAACAAATCGCACACTTTATACCTAATCATCGTCAAAATCAAACCCCTTTAATTAACAACAAATCTGTTCAAAATTCCATTCACATCTCACTTCAAATCAAATTAAAACAACAAATAAAAACCCTTCAAATCTCACTTTCTACCTCTTCAAATCTTGATATTAATATAATCAATTTTCGTCATTTGTACATTATCTAACCTCTCTAAAACTCAACACTTCTTTCCCTATTTTAATGGGTTTCTGTCTTCAAGCATGGCTTCGTTCAGTCGTCGCCAGATGGTAGTGCCATTAAGGCATTGTAGAGGCAGATGTGGTGCTTTATTGTGCTGATGGTGGTGGAGTGGTGGTGGCGGGTGACATTTGATTAGTGGATTTTTCTGGGTTTTTGGTAAAATTGGGGTTATAGTCTTTGATTGATTGTTTGATTGGGTTCTTTTGTTTTTGGATTTTGATTAATATTGAAATTAGTAATTTAATTAGGGAATGCTGTAGATACATTTAGTAACATCTTCAAAAAAAATCTGAAATTTTAATTTTAATTTGGGGCAAGTTGTAATTCTGGGTTTTAATTTTAATTTGAGGAGATGTTGTTATGGGTTTGTAGATTCTGGAAGAAGAACCAAAAAAATGGACCCCACTGCCTTACGACCTGAACCTTTACCTGTTGTAACAGGTAAAAATAAGGTCGAGTTCAGTAAAAGTTAAATGAAGGCGTAATTCAGATTTTTCTCGGTTAAACGTTAGTATGGATTAATATGAGAAGGGGTGAGATAGTTTGGATTATTTCTATCAATTAACCCTACTCTTTTTCAATATAGGAGATCACACAATTGCTACAAAAACGAAATCTATAACCCACATGACATAAAAGTCCCAACCCAACCAAAGTAGCTATAACAATATGACTCAAGCAATTGCGACTGTCCCAAAAAGGTAGGCAAATTCTAGAATGTAGCTATGAAGTAGGATATGAAATAGCTACATGGTTCAGTCGGGCTAACAAAACAAGGTAATGTATGGCATATTTGAACAATAAGAATCATCTTTCCTCATGTACTCAATCATATGAATGGGCAAAAAGTTAAGAAACTAATGTCACACTTATGCAGTTTGATATTACATATTCCACAAGGAGGTCACACTCTTTAGCCTAAATAACAAATGAGACCAGTTTATTAATGTTCCTGGCCTAGGAAGCTCTAAAGACCTCAGAAATTTAAGTGGTTTACCAATAAAATATAGTCAAATTTACTCGGCATAAGGCATATTGTGACGGTCAAGACTTGAGTTAAGAGCTTTGTTTATCATAGCTAACATGTCAAAACAATGTACATGGACAACTAAACAGGATTCAAATGCAAAGACAAAATAAATTATCATCATTGCTAAACAATTCACCAAGACTCGACTCTAAATAAATAAAACATGTTTTTGTATTTTATAAATTTTTTAATTTTTATGGATTTTTTGTTTTTTAAACAAACACACAACAATAAATAAACACACAACAGAAATAAATACTCTCCCCCAAACCTAAATGTCACAGTGTCCTCATTGTGACGCGTACAACATAGCAATCACACAGAAAATCCAGCAACCTAAAGGACACTACTAACAAAGGGAAGAGGGGAAAATAAGAAATGCAATAAAACAAAAATAAAGAAAGATAATACCAGATGTGTAGCAAAAGCTCCCCCAAACCAGCTGGAAAGTGAGGGATGTAGTGACCAGCTAGGTTGCACGAAAACGGACACGGACACGGGACACGGACACGACACGGACACGCGACACGGCAATCCGAAAATTTTAGGACACGGACACGGCAAAAAAAAAATCAATATACATATTAAAATAAAGAGAATTTGAAGAACATTATAACCAACCTCTAATCTTTTGGTCATTTAAAGGCTACAAAGACGTAAAATGACAAATCTCCAGTCTCCACAGAGGATTATTCCAATATGATAAGTGTATTCTTCTCAAAAAAAAAAAAAAAAAAAGAATCATGTGGTGTAAACAGTTAACACCTCCCCCAAAAAATTACTCCCTTCTCCAAACCATATGAATACTCAAATTAACCTCATACTGTAAATCATAACCCCCACTATACCGTATAGTACTCTAGTACTCCCTTCCTCAAAGCATTTCCCCAAATCAACATCATCACCCCTAAATCATAATCAACCTCCTCTAAATCATAATCAACATCATCATCCATCGTCATCCCCAAATTACACATCGTCATCCCCAAATTACACATCGTCATTAACAATACCTCCTGACTCCTACCCAGATTACATCTTCATCCCCAAATCACAATTATTTTGATTAATTGTGATCTCAAACACATTAAGCCTTTTTTTTAAAAAAAAATTGAATGTTGTATGTCGAAATAAACCCTCTTATTTGGTACTCTTTTCATTGATGAAAGTGGGTCAAAATTGATGGCCAGTGAGCAGTGGAACTCAAACCAGGTGAGCAGTGGCCGGCGGACGACAGATAGCGGAGGGGAGGCTGTTGGCGGCGACGGTGTTTACATGTATTGTGAGTAAACAAATGGTTTGGTTTGGAAAACCTATGTCGATGTCGTGAATATCATTGGGCGATTTTGTTTGAAAAGCTAATTTGGCGTGTCCGGGTAAAACGGACCGTGTCAAAGCAAATTGGACCGTGTCCGACACTTCCTCGATTAAAATAAAACCGGAGACACGGTTTATGGCGTGTCCGACACGTTTTTTGCCGTGTCCAAGGCGTGTCCGTGTCGGACACGGTGTCCGACACGTATGGGCTGAAAAGTTGCCGTGTCTGTGCAACCTAGGTGACCAGCTGTCACTATTGCGCACCATCATCATCATCATCATCATCATCATCATCATCATCATCATCATCATCATCATCATCATCATCATCATCATCATCAACATTGGCTTCATCAAAGCCATCAATCTCCTCAAACATGGCCAACAACTCTGGGTCCTGAACTCGACCTCCAAGGCCTCTAGCTCGACCGGCTCATCTACCACGACCTCTAGTACGATCACCTCCAGGAAAAGCTGCTGCATCAGAAGTAGAAGCTGAAAACTGGCCAAATGGCCCTCTCTGCGAAATAGGAACACCGACATCCTCTGGAAAAACACTGGTGGGCTGGTGGGGATGAATAAGAGTGTAAAATGAGCGACCCAGGGCACCATCTGCTCCCACAAACGCCGCTGAGTCAAAGCGGTGTTAATACCCTCATGGACCCTCACCCCTCTCTCAAGTACTGGGTCAAAGTGATAACCATGGAAAGGAAAGGATGTAGGAGGAAGAGAAGGAGGAGGATGGGGCTGGTAAGAACCAGGCAAATGAGTGGCAGGCTGACGACGTCTCCGATGTCCACCAGTAGTAGCAGTCATACTAGAACCAGATAAAGTAACCAGAAGATCGTCTGATATCAAATAGGTGACATGGGCAGGTCTCAATCTAGCGGCACTCTCCTCAAGAGGTGCAATAGCCGGCAAACGTTCATTAGGAAAAAGCATATAAGACTGACCACGCACCCTCCAATAGTGATCCTTCCCACCCCGGATGTCAAGGTAAGAAATGTCATAGCGTAGGTGGTCATCATCTACCAACGGCTCATGGTCATCCATCAGCTCATAGGGGTCATTCCCCTCAAAATCACACAAGACTCTAGCAATTCTAGTAATAATGGCACCGTAATCTAAATCCGCATATCTCCCAGTCATGCGGTCAAGGGCTGGCAAACGAGTGCATAGGGAGAAAACTGAAAAGTAGCTTCTTGAAAAGGGGTAAGGTAGCTAGCCAATATCAAGGCCTCCAAAGAAGAGGCCTTGTTCCTATCATGTCTCCCATAAAGCAGATAACTCAAATACCATAAGAAAAGCCGAAGACAAACATGCTGAACGTCAAGTAAAGACATGCTACTCACGTCTGCGTCCGCAAAACCCGTAAATAATGGAAAGAATCGGACCGCAGAGAACCCAGTACCATTATACAAATCACCAGTGGTATGCTTATGAATGCCCAATATCTCAGAAAGACGGTCAAAAGTCAAGGACCGTTCCTCATTAAACAACCTAAAACGGATAAGATGGTCTGTCGGGAAATAAACATATGAACTCAAAAACTTAAGAGTCAAGGCACGATATGATAATTCATGTATAAGAAAAAGACCCTGCAACCCAATCTCGACAAACATACCAAACATAATCTCATCAATCTTAAAGTTCGCAAAATTTTGCGATCTACACACCGATTAGGATGCATAGCCTTGGACATCAATGCCAAGAAATTGTCCCGATGCTCTTTGTCACGAAACTCAATAAAAGGGAATTCGTCTATCGGTGATAAATCATCTTCCTCCTCGGAAGATACTACCACCTCCGGCTGACGAACGGGAGCGCGCCTCTCCCGTGACCGCTTTTGACCTTGTCCACTAGTCGACATACCTGCAAAAAGACAAGTATACAATCACAAACCAATCTAGTTGCCTAAAACAGTCCACGTTTTTGGGACTACATGGGTTGAAAAATTCGATTTTAAGGCCGAAAATCACACATAAACCATCTAAAAGGCAAGGGAATTACAATTATATATCAATTAGTGAAGATTCCAAGCATAAGAACACAATTTCTAACCAATTTAATGGAAAAATTGAACCCGGATTTGAAGAACCCTAATTCCCAAATTAGCAAATTAGGCATTTAATTCAACAAATAAAAGGTTACTAAGCAAGGAAATAGAAATTGTATATGAGTAATGGTAGATTCAAGGCAATAAACACAAGATTTAAGCATAAAAAATCAGAAATTTCGGACCAAACAATGCAAAAATCGGGACTTACTTTGAAAAATAAAGGCAATGAAATTCACAAATAAGCACAAAAGAGTGATTTAAATCACTAGCAAGCAACTAAACACAAATTTTAATGAAGATTTGATGATAATATGGAGTATTTGAGAGAGAAGTATGAAGAATAATGCTTGTAATGAACAATAAAAGTGACGGAAGAAGGAGGGATTAAGAAATAATATGAGGAAATAAGAGGAGAAAGCCGTCGGTTCAAAAACGCGGAACCGAGTTCACCATTGGTTCCTCGATCGAGCCAGCGTGCACTCGATCGAGGCACCAAATTCCAAATAATCCAACTCTCGACATTTGAATATTTTAATTCCTCATTTGGTTCCTCGATCGAGCCCTGACTGTACTCGATCGAGCAAGCTGGATCCTCGATCGAGCCTACCTGCACTCGATTGAGGAACCTGTTGACAGCCTCTTTTCCTCCGTTAAATGATAATATAATCATAAAATCCGTCATCCTCTGCAAAATACTTGAAATACATTAAATTCCCTCATCCTCACGTCTCTCAAAACTCATGGAAAAGCTTAAATTGAAATACGATAATTAATTTAAAATCCTAAATTACAAAATATTACATTACAATTTCCGAGCTGCCTCTCGGTAGCACTGGTTTAAGCGGTCCCGCACAACCGTATTACCTCATCAGTGAGAGGAATCAATGGCAAAGTGGTCAACGGCCTCTATTACCCCAATATGAGCACCTTCATAGTAGATTTTCAATCGTTGCCCATTCACTTTGAAAGTCTCACCTTTATCAGTTTGCAGTATAACTGACCCAAATTTGTTCACTTCAACAATAGTGAACGGTCCAGACCATCTACTCCTTAGCTTACTTGGGAACAAACGTAAACGAGAGTTAAATAGTAATACCTTTTCACCGACATGAAATTCCCTTTGAAAAATATGCTTGTCATGCCACTTCTTCGTCCGTTCTTTGTAAACTTGAGCACTATCATAGGCATGTAGTCGAAACTCATCAAGCTCATTCAACTGCATCAGTCTTATCTCACCCGCCAATGAGGGATCCATATCCAGCTCCTTTATGGCCCACATATCCTTTTACTCAAGCTCCAAAGGTAAATGACAAGATTTGCCATAGACTAGACGGTAAGGTGATTCTCTAATCGACGTCTTGTATGCAGTACGGTAAGCCAATAAGGTGTCATCAAGCTTCCGACTCCAATCTTTTCTATTCTTGCTCACTACCTTCTCCAAGATCTGTTTCAATTCTCTGTTGGAAATCTCCACTTGTCCACTGGTTTGAGGATGATATGCCAATTTTCTGCGGTGTGTAACGCCATATTTCTTCAATAAAGAATTAAGATGACGCTCATTGAAATGCTTTCCTCCATCACTAATCACCGTGCGAGGCACTCCAAACCGTGGGAAGATAATCTTCTAAAACAACTTAACAATAGATTTAGCATCACAAGTGGGGGTGGCAATTGCCTCCACCCATTTAGAAACATAATCTACAGCTACTAATATATATTGATTTCCATGAGAAGTAGGGAATGACCCTTGGTAATCAATGCCCCAAAAATCAAAAATCTCCACCTCTGAGATTCCAGTTTGAGGCATATCATGCCTTTGCGAAATATTACCTGTTCTCTGACACGCATCACAAGAACGGTCAAAAGTAGTAGCATCTTTCAAGATAGTAGGCCAAAAGAACCTCGATTGCATTACCTTAGCAAACGTCCTAGAAGGACCATGATGACCACCATAAGAAGAAGAGTGACAATGAGAAAGGATGGCACGTACCTCACCCTCTGGAATACATCGTCTGTAAATACCGTCTGCGCAATCCCGGAACAAATATGGATCATCCCATAAAAACCGCTTCACATCATGCATAAATCTCTTCTTCTGCTGATAAAATAAGTCAAGAGGAAGCATACCTCCTACCAAATAATTGGCATAATTTGCAAACCATGGAGTGTTTGCAGCTACAGCTAGAAGATGATCATCTGGAAAAGAGTCACCAATGGGCAAAATCTCTCTTCCTGCAAATCTCAATCTAGACAAGTGATCTGCAACAACATTCTCAGCACCAAACTTATCACGGATTTCTAAATCAAATTCTTGAAATAATAAAATCCATCTAATAAATCGTAGTTTAGCTTAGTGTTTAGGTAAAAGATATTTTAATGCTGCATGGTCAGTATGAATAAAACTTTAGAAACAACAAGATAAGCTCTAAATTTGTCTAAAGAATAGACAACTGCAAGAAGCTCCTTCTCCGTAGTAGCATAGTTGATCTGCGCATCATCAAGAGTCTTACTTGTATAGTAAATGGCATGTAACACCTTATCTTTTCTCTGGCCCAAAACAGCTCTAACTGCATAGTCACAGGCGTCACACATAATCTCAAAAGGAAGGCTCCAATCCGGAGATTGGATTATGGGAGCTGAGATAAGAGCTTGTTTAATCCTCTCAAAGGACTTAACACACTCATCAATAGACACAAAAGGTGTATCTTTATGAAGAGCCGGGTTAGAGGTTGAGCAATTTTAGAGAAATCCTTAATAAAGCGGCGATAGAACCCTGCATGACCAAGAAAACTACGCACACTTTTAACATTAACCGGGTACGGGAGTTGCTCAATTACCTCAACATTAGCTTTATCCACTTGGATACCTTTACCTGACACTAAATGACCGAGTACCACCCCTTCAGTAACCATGAAGTGTCACTTCTCCCAATTAAGCACAAGATTGCTCTCCTCACAGCGCTGCAAAACTTTAGTCAAGTTTCTCAAGCAAACATCAAAGTCAGTACCATAAACACTGAAATCATCCATAAAGACTTCCATAATAGACTCTATGTAATCAGAAAATATGGCCATCATACACCGCTGAAAGGTAGCTGGGGCATTACATAAACCAAAGAGCATCCTCCTATAAGCAAATACACCATAAGGACATATAAAAGTAGTCTTTTTCTGGTCGTCAGGATGAATGGGTATCTGAAAGAAACCGGAGTAGCCATCTAGGTAACAGAAATAACTTATGGCATGTTAATCTCTCTAACATTTGGTCAATATAAGGAAGTGGGAAATGGTCTTTCTTAGTAGCTGTGTTCAACTTTCTATAATCAATACACATCCTCCAACCTATAACAAGTCTAGTAGCAATTAATTCATTTTTATCGTTCTTTACTATTGTAGTACCTCCCTTCTTAGGTACAACTTAGACATGACTGACCTATTTAGAATCAGATATAGAGAAAATAATGCCAGCATCAAGTAATTTCTGTACCTCTTTCCTTACCACCTCCTGCATTGGAAGATTTAGTCGTCTCTGACCCTGTGCACTAGGCTTGTGGCCTTCTTCCAAGTGAATACGATACATACAAAAGGCAGGACTAATGCCCTGTAAGTCATCAATGCTATACCCAATGGCCTTTTTATGATTTCTCAAAACAGTCAACAAAGCAGAAAGTTGACCTTTAATTAGGCTAGTATTGACAATTACTGGGTTCATTTCACAGTCATCAAGAAATTCATATTTAAGATGAGAGGGAAGGGGTTTTTGTTCAGGTTTCTTTACCACATTTACCTTAGGTGCGATACCCAAACTATATACCTTTTGATGGGGATATTCCTCTCTAGTTAGAAGCTTCTCAATCTCATGAACTCCTGGACTCCATGAACCCGTCTGAGCAGCTGAATTAGAAACAAGGGCAATCTCCAGAGGGTCCCTGTTTAAGCACATAGAAAGACACTCATCAATAGTAAAATCCACAACATCAATACTATGCCAAGTTTTTTCTATCATGGGATGTTTTAACGCTTTTTCTAAGTTAAAAATAATGGTATCATCCCCCACAGCTAAAGTCGGTCTCCCTTACCTAACATCTATAACCACCCCCACCGTGTGAAGGAATAGTCTACCTAAGATAATAGAGATTTGGTTGTCCTCAGCCATGTCTAAGACAACGAAATCTACGGGAATGAAGAATTTCCCAATTCTAACGGGAACATCCTCTAACACCCCCAATGGGTGTTTAACAGATCTATAAGCCATCTGCAAAGTCATATTAGTAAATGTCAATTGACCCATGTTTAATTTCTTATAAATAGAATAAGGCATGACACTAACGCTAGCTCCTAAATCACAAAGAGCTTTACTAATAGCAAGATGACCAATATGACAAGGGATAGAAAAAATTTCTGGGTCCTTTAGTTTAGGTGGTGAATTAACTTGCAACATGACGCTGCACTTTTGAGTGTAAGCAATAGTTTCCACCGCATCAAAAGATCGTTTTATTGTCAAGATCTCTTTCATAAACTTTGCATAAACCGGCACTTGAGTAATTAACTCAATAAAGGAACACTTACCTGTAAGTTCTTCACTACCTCCATAAACTTACCAAACTGCTTGTCCAGCTTATATTTTTGTTGACGGTGAGGAAAAGGTAGTGCAATAGTAATGGGCTCGGCTTTAGAATCACTTTTTGAAACACCGTCGTCTGCCATAGAGGATCCTAGATTGAGCCCTAGTGTCACTCTATCGAGCACGGAAGTTCCTCGATCGAGCCTGCCTACACTCGATCGAGGAACCTTAGCAGGTTCGTCTTTTTCCTTTTTTTTTTCGCTTTTATTCTCAGCTCGTGTTTTAACTTCGTCAGCTTCTTTTTCATCATCACTTAGCTCCAAATTGCCCAATCCCTTAGGATGCCTATAAGGTACCTCATTATCATTAGTGGGAAATTCTTCATCATGACTTTGCAGCTCCGGATTTGCATATGTGGTACCGCTCCTAAATTGAATGACATTAGCTTGCTCGTGAGCTTGTTTACCTTGAGGAGGAAGACCTCCGGCCTGTTTTGATAGATTTTGAACTGCCATCTGAGCCACCTGAGTATCCAACATCTTATTATGGGCAATCAGCTCAGAAATTTGAGCCGTCTGCTTTTGCTGCATTGACAAAGTTTGTTGCAAAAGATTGTGGAACTCTGCCATCTCACTGTTTGGACCTTGTTGAGGAGTTTGTTGAGGAGGTTGTTGATATTGGTTGTTAAACTACCTACCTCCTTGATTTTGCCTTTGATATCCTCCTGGTGGTTGATTACCACGATTGTTGGGAGGGATATAAGTATTCTTTTGTGGTTGTTGCTGCTGTGGATTTTGCACATTCTGACTAGACCATTGAAGGAAAAGATGCTCCTTTGTTCTTTCATTGTAAAAGTTGGAAAAAGGTGTGCCTTGTGTGCC
This sequence comes from Silene latifolia, assembly GCF_048544455.1. Lineage (NCBI taxonomy): Eukaryota > Viridiplantae > Streptophyta > Magnoliopsida > Caryophyllales > Caryophyllaceae > Silene > Silene latifolia. The sequence continues at coordinate 138,680,189 of NC_133528.1, read as the reverse complement.
TTGTCTTTAAGACTGAAAAACATTAACCTGCTCCAATGTGCTTAAACACTCAGCTGCATTATGACCGTCCAAACCACATCTAGCACAAGACTCCTCTTGTTGTTGAATCATAGCATGAACTCTCTCTCTACTTCCCAATGATTAGGTAGTCTTCATCTCAGCAATTTGGGCAGAAAGAGCCTCCAGCTGTGCCGCAATACCACTATCTCCCCCACTTCCACGGACACTTCCCCTTGGATTTCCATACTTTGCAGTATGAGTAGAAATCTGTTCAATTAATTTCCATGCGCCATCAGATGTAGTGTTGTCCTGAAATCTCCCATTAGCTGAAGAATCCAATAAAGCACCGTCATCATATAACCCATTATAAAATTGGTTACAAAGAAACCACTTCTCAAAACCATGATGGGGGACCGAACGCACTAATCTCTTAAAGCGAACCCACGCTTCATTCAAATCTTCTGTGGCCGTCTGCTTAAAGCTAGTAATCTGATTTCTCAAAGCATTGGTCTTCTGTGGTGGAAAGTACCTCTTATAAAAAGCAAGAGTTAGAGTATTCCAGTCGGTTACTCCCTGATCAGCCATATCCAAGTCTCTCAACCATTCAGCAACTCCATCCTTCAGAGAAAAGGGAAAGAGCACCTGCTTTACCTGATTTTGTGTCACTCCAGCTGTTAATAGGATAGAACAACAATAAGTGACAAATTTCTCCATATATGTCGCAGGATCCTCAGCAGCTGCCCCTCCAAATTCCGCTCCACCAAGTTGATGTAAGATGGTCAAATTTCGAAGGTGCCATTATCAGTAGTAGGGAGCTTGAATCCTTTCGGGATAGAAGCCAAGGTAGGCTCAGAGTGACTGGCTAGAGTAGGCATGATGGTAATTTCTGGAATATGAACTTCAACTGGAATTTCAAGGTCGGGAAATTCGTCCTCTTCGTAGGACTGATCGGCTGAAATTGTTGAACTCTCCGTCTCGACGTCAAGTATACTCAAGTCTTCTACTTGACCCACTTCTGTTTGAAACTTCCGTCTGTAGCTTAAAGTCTTCTCTGGTTCGGGATCAAAAGGGAGAATCTCGGACCTAGTCGACCTGGGCATACACGAAACTAACAAGAAAAGTGTGAGAACGGTCTCAAGGAACTAGGTTCCCTGAGACAAAAAGACAAAATAAACAGAAACAAACAAGACAATTGTTGCCTCCCTGGCAACGACGCCAAATTTGATAAGGCTAAAGTCGTATCACCAATATTAAAATAAATCTATCTCAGTTACTAACAAAATAGGTAGCGGTAAGACAGGTATCGAATCCACAAGGAGGCGGTAATAATCAGTTTGTTAATATTTAGATCGTCTGAAGGTAACCGTTTTCTTGAGGGTTTTGGTTTGTTTATTATCTATCAACTAATAACGAGTAAATAAATAGTTTATAACAATAATATTAAAGGTCTAGGATTTTCGGTTCACTAGGTCAATTATATGGGGTCTTTTAATCAATTGCTAGGTCAATCAAATTATCTAAGGTCACAAGATTAATTAATTATGTTGTCCTTTAGATCAAATATAACATGTAATTGCTATAATTAGACACAATCTATTTGATTATCGCAACCTATATTAATTCTAACCCTGTCGGTGAAAGTATTAATTCCCTACACTAGTTAACAATTCAGGCCTAAATCAATTAACTAGAATAAGAACAATAGTCAAACGATAATTCATGCGATATTACTAGCAATCAATTAATATTCCCCTTTCTAATTTACCTATATCCCCTTCATCCTAGATGAGGAATTTAGCTACTCATAACGAATCTAACAACAACAATAATGGTAATTGAAAACATGATTAAAGGTATGAAATAACAACAACTAATTAAAAGCATAAAACTAGAATGATTAATTAATGAAGAATGATTAGTACCGTCGCAATCAACAAGGAAAGATTAAGAACGAGAATTAAAGCTAAAACAAGTTTCCAGCCGTCCAAAAGTAAAATAAAGCGTAACCTAATAAAATCTACGAGTTTAGAATTTATATTGCAAAATAAGTGTTTTAGGAAATTACGGAAATTAATCCGTCAACAAGGATCCTCGATCGAGCCTGGCTGCACTCGATCGAGGACGATTACTCGATTGAGCCTTAGTGGACTCGATTGAGGAACCAGCTTCACAGGCTTGTCCTCGTCTTTCCTTCACTTCTTATCTTCAAATCTCCTCGTTCCTCGTGCCATGCTTCGTGTATTCCACTCTGCCATATCTGTAATGCTCATCTTAGCTCGATTTACCTCGTAATGTGTCATTTCTGCATTAAAACGTAAAATAGCGGCAGTATCGATAATTCACTATAAAAGGGCATATAAATGACATAAAGGCACAGAAACAGTATATAAAATGCTATGAAAGGAGTTATAAAAGTGTATATAAAAGTGGTACATCAGATTGCATGTATTGTTGTTATTGTCTTATCTTATATTGCGTAATCAATAATTGACCCCATTAATTGTTTGAAAAACTGTGGTGATCCAGTTGGAGATGGTGAGAAGGTATTGAGCTGGTATGTTATGGATGCGAGAGGGATAGTTGGACTTGAGTCATCACGAGTCGTTTAGAAGTCTTCCGCGGTGTTATCAAACTTTACATTTGCTTTAGTTGGTTTTGGATTTGGAACAGTTGTATCTCTTTTGACAGTTTTAGGATTTTGTTACGTATCGCTTTAAACTTATCTATTAAAGTATGTTCTTTTATGGTCAATTTGATATACATTGCCTCGGGTAACCGATATGGCAGCACTTTCATACATTAGGTGGTCTTGGTAAGGCACCTTGGTGTATGAGAGTGTTACAGTTGAAAACTTTGTCATTCAAGGATTCCAAAACATCTTTCGGGTTAAAAATTCGTTGAGTATTGAAATCATGGTGATCGTTCGAAGTTCGCTGCGCAAAATTGGTTTTACACGTGAAACGTGTTTGTTTGGTTCAAAGTTTGATTTCGATTATTGATTTGAAAACCATCGTAGACGTACCAAGAAGCTTGCATCCGAGATACATGTAAGTCGAGGGTGCCAAATATTTACTCTTTCCCCCTTTTAATTTCACTTTTATCGTATTAATTATGCTATTTATGCGATATTATTATTATTGTTGATAATTGTGGAGAAGGACGGGATTATTTATGATGGTCAATGTCAATGGATGGCCTTTTAATTGTGTGGATTAATTCTGTTAGGAATTAGATGATTTATATTGTTATATGAATTATTTTCACATGATTATCGTTAATTATGCTAGATTTATTCATGTATGTTTAGATCTATGTTTAATTTAATGTTAATGTTTTAAATCTGAAATTATGACATGATTTTTATGTTTAATTAGTATGTTAATAATTAAAATTGCATCTTTGATATTGTTATTGGTAATTTATGATTAATTGGATTAAACACTGAAATTGTTTAGCTTAATTCATTTATGTTAACATGATTTATGAGATGTGTGCATGAACATGAGGTTTGCCTGCTTAAATTAGATTATGCATGTTTGTATGGTTTAATTTGGTTGCTTATTCACATTTTAGTTTAACTAGTTTAGGTCCCGTGCATTGAATGCGCAGTATTTATAGAGTTACTAATATAGACCCCGTGCAATATATGCACGATATTTATAGAGTTTTACTTTTTAGTGTATTATTTATAGAATTTAAATTGACAATTCACTTATCTTTTTGGGTTATTTAATGACAATACTCTAGACTATGTCGGTACTGCTCAAAATACTCCAAACTCTTGTTTAACTATCAATAAAACCAACTAATACCCCCTTTCGCTCATATTACACTATGGCGACTGGCTACCTGCTAAGCAGGTGAATAAAATTTTCACACTTATTTAACCCTTTTTTTCTTTTCATCTCTATGTTAACCTTTTCACTCTTTTCTTTACTTTTCACCTAATCACCATTAAAGCCTCACTATTCTCTTATAACGCCATTGATGATCCTCACAAACACCTCACTTCAGATTGATCATTTCTTTAGTTCGTCTTCTTACTTACATACAATCTGCTTGTTGAAATTTTGATTATTTCGAACAATGAAACAAGTAATCCATCCTGATAATCGCCTTTTATGTTATTTTGAAGCTTTGATTATCTTTACAATCTGCTTGTTGAAGGGAAGCCGTTGATTTTGTATGTTGCAATGTAGATTAATTTGAAAGTTTCCCTCTTTGGTCTTTTTTGTAGGGTTTTATTCATCGATTGTTTTTTTATTAATTTCTTTTATTTAAAGTAATGGAGGAATAATTATAAATCAAGGTGAGTGGAATGGAAAAGGAAGAAGATGAAAGAAAGAGAGAATTTTTGAAAAAAATGGTTTAATGAAGAATAATGGAGGAAGATCGCTGCTGTATTTCTATCTCAATCAAAGTTGTCTATGTTCACACCCACCAAATGCATTCGATTGCTGCTAAGGATTCAAATTTCGAGTTTCAAGCCAATTCAAATCTGGCAAATTTATGGAAGTGTTGAGTCGAAATTCAAGGTTTCTTGGAGCAAGTTCTGATGGAAAATTTCTGGGCTTGAACTAAATGGTTTGATATCAACTAAATTTTTCCTATGCAAATTCTGCCCTAATGGAGTCAAAGTTGATAGATGGTTTGATATGACCCCTTTATTATGAAAGAATAAAGGAAATAATAAGGGAAGAGGATAAATAATGATCAATTCTAATGAAAGAGAAGGGGGAAAAAACTGAAAAAAATTTGCAGGTTACCATTGAAATGCAAGAGGAAGAAGATGAAGATCTTAAATAAAGATGGGATCCGCGCTCACTTTTACCTCCTTTTATAGGTTAATAAATGACTAATTCTGTTTAAAGGGAATGAGTGTAATAGTTTGGTATATTGCTAGTTAAACTACAGTTTGGAGTATTTTGAGAAGTACTCCAATAGTCTGGAGTATTCCCATTAATTAACCATATCTTTTTTTTTTGGTTCTCCTTAATGTATTTCGATTAGAGAAATAAATAAAAATTTAAATCGTAAGATGTAATAAAATGAGTGTTTTTTTTACCGAGAAATTAATGATGTTAATTTACAAATATTTACTAATAAATAGTTACTAATAACATATTTTTTAGCTGCAAATTTTTATCATAAAAATTCAATGAATTTTAGCAAATATTTACTGATACCACATTTTTAGCCGCAACTTCTTATCAGAAAAAAGTTTATAATTTTTTATCAATAAGTTCGGTAAAAAAAGAATTTTCTTATCCTAAAAAGATCGGAGATAAATTTGTGTAGAATGTGAAATATTAAATGTTATAAATATTTAAAGACAAAAGATTATATCCATTTATAACTTATCATGTCAACACCTATAGTATATGCTAAAAATCCCACTATTTTTGGAAATATGTTCTAAGCGGGAAAAGTTGGAGTTTCGCTTATTCATTTAGTAAATAAGGGATTAAGTAAGTTTAATTAATTAGAATTGCATGAAATCGCATGAATTAGAATTGTTTGTGTCGATTTGTTTATCTCACATGTATGCCGTGTGTTTGTCTCATATGGCTCAGTTTGCTAGGCTAAGAATTAGTCTAAGTTATGCATGATAGGCATGATCTACATGATTAGATAAGCATGTTTAGATTTAATTGTTTTAATTATGATTTAATTGAAACCGTTAGCATGTTTATTCAATTATCGTTATGCTTGGTTGGTTGGTTGATTTGTGTCATGTGTGTGGAGTCATAAGTCCTAAGTTTAGTCCTTTTGTTTGCTTCAATCGTATGCCTTTGTTTGTGAAAAAATTGTTTGATTTGGATGCATGTTTGCTTCTTTTCATTTGCATATGATTATGTTATCACATGTCACTTGTTTGCAACCCGACTTGACTTAGAATAGGTCATGTATGCACCCATGGTGGGTCAAGATGGCCGTGTATTTGGTTCGGCCAAGAGGCCTTGTTTCGTTGCTATAGGTGTTTGTTAATGCCTTGTTTGTTTACGGTTTTATTGCAATTGTTATTGTGATCTAACCCATGTTGTTTACAGCGCCGCTTGAGTAAGAAGTTAATTTATCTCCTCTTTGTTTTTTTTATTTATGCTAGAATAGCTTAATGAGCTCGCATGTCTAAATCACTTGACGAAGTTATGTTCATTTAAACCACCTAGAATGATTGTTACATGTTGGGGTTTAATATGAATGGTCGCACACGACAAATACTAGTTTAATTAAATTGGCTAGTGTTTGACTTAGTAGAGGCCGTTGTTTACAACGGACGGGGTTGGGTGTTTAAATGAGCTTCCCAACATGTACTTTCACACGAATCCGTTTTCTCTAAAACGTTTTTCAAATTTCCTTAAATTTGGTGGCGACTCCTTGTGTTTGAAAAACCCCCATGGATTATCAAATTCCCACATCTACGGAGTCCTGCTAGCATATGATAAGAGCTTAGAAGACCAATGCTGGACTGCATTTTGAACCTTAGTGAGAAGACTATGGAACATATCTATTTTAATTTTAGAAGAGTTCAAAGGAACCCCCAGATATCTAAAGGAGAAAGTCCGAAAGTCCCTATAGAAAATTCAGTCTCAGAAAGAATCTGATGAGTTACTTCATAGGAAACACCACCAAAATAAATGTTGGTCTTGTCAGCATTAACATTCAACCCAGAGATATTAGCAAAGTCTAGTAAAGCAGTATGAACTGCTTTCACAGATGGTACATCACCTCTAATGTAAATCATAAGATCATCTACAAATACTAGACGAGTTAGGTTCAACTTACTGCACTTGGGGTGGTAGGAAACAAGATTTTGAGAGCAGAGTACCCTAAGATACCTAGAAAGGACTTCCATGCTTAGAACACAAAGGTAAGGAGATAGAGGGTCTCCTTGTCTTAGGCCACTTTTCCCTTAAAAAAACCAGTAATATCACCATTGAGTTTGACAGAAAACCAAGTACTTGTAACACAACCCAAAATCCAATCTATAAACTACTTGGGAAAACCAAAGGAATCCAACATGTCAGCCACAAAAGACCATTGCAAGGAATCAAAAGCTTTCCTTATATCAACCTCGATAAGGCAGCTAGGTGATATATTTTTCCTATCATATCCTCGAACAAGACTTTGAGCCAACCTGATATTTTCAAAGATACTTCTCCCTTTAATAAAAGCAGTTTTCTCTTCCCCAATGAGGCTATATAAAACAGACTGCAGTCTATTAGCAAGAATTTTGTTTACAGTTTTGTAGAACACTGTACAACAAGATATGAGCCTGAAGTCTGTGATAGAGGAGGGAACTTATTTCTTAGGGATTAAAGATAGAAGAGTAGAATTAGCCTGCTTAGACATATGTCCCCTCCTCAAAAAAATTTGAACAACATCACAAAAATCTTGTTCAATAATACTCCAAGCTGACTTGAAAAACCCTGCAGAAAATCCATCAATTCCTGGACTACTGTTAGAGTCCATACTAAAAACTATTGCTTTAATTTCCTCTTTGGTAATATTTCTGATCAACATAGCATGGTCCTCATCTGAGACAGTAGCACCAGTTATGACAAATTCTTTATCCAAAGAAGTAACATGAATAGTAGAACCCAATCAGTTTCTGTAATAGTCCTGAAAAGCAGATCCAACATTATTCGCCCCAAGCTGAGTAGTACTATTAATGTCTTTAATAACTCTAATAACTTGTTGTTGTTGTCTCTCTGAGATCTTAAAAAAGAGTTATTTTGAACTTCTATCAGAGTCCTTGATACGCTTAATCTTATCCCTTTTCTGAAGAATATTTAACTCAGTATGCTTTAGGTTGCTATAATCAGAGAGCAGAGATTTCTCATCAGAAATGAGACTGATAGAAAATGGATCAAGAATGATATTTTCTTGACACTTCCTGAGGGCCTCCCTAGTTACTAAAAGCCTAGAAGGAATGTTACTGGAATGAGAATGATGGAGGTTTGAAAGAGCATGTTTAACATTCTGCAATTTATCAAAAAGCTTGAAGAGAGGATTCCCAAGTTTAGAAGATACCCAGGCTTCAGCAATAGTCTGTAGATAGTCAGGATAAGAAATCCAACTATTAAGAAAACTAATCTCTTAGGAATTTTTTTATCTTCAGAGATAAAGACAACAATTGAGGAGTGGTCAGAAATACCAGCCTCCTGAAAGTTGGCAAATGAATTAGGAAAGAGCCCAAGCCAAGTAGGATTAACCATAACCCTATCTAATTTAGACCATACTCTTGTGAGAGAATCTTGCTTGTTTGTCCAGGTCATATCACAACCTGAACTGGCCAAATCATTAAGACAACAAGAGGATAAACAAGAATTAAAATCCATCATCTCAGCAAGAGTAGGAGGATTAGGACTTAATTTCTCCTCAGGTGTTCTGACCACATTGAAATCACCCAACACAATCCAAGGAGTATAGATAGTTGCAGCTTGCAAACCAGACCACAAGCTCTGCCTAACATCTGCAGCATTGCTACCATAGACCATACTTATCTTAAAATCAATATTAGTCTCTATATGGTGTGCTTGACAGGTAATAAACTGAGCCTCCACAGTCTTATGCAGAATAGAAATAGTTCTAGGGGTTATACAAAACCCATATCCTCCCGTTATAGTGTTTCTCATAGTTGCAAAAAATAATTCAGAAGTGGAAATTATTACTAATAATCCTTGAAGCTTTCCCAGATTTTACCCTGGTTTCAAGGATAGCCAAAATATCAATGTTATTTTCCTTCAAGAAAAGCCTGGCCTCACTATGTTTGGTGGGACAATTGAAGCCTCTTATATTCCAGGAAGCTATCCTCATTTAGAAACAATATCAAGAGGGACAGAGTCCTTGGAATTAGCCACTAGAGAAGAACAGGAACATTCTGAGTGCATTATAGGAAGAGAAGCAGAAGGGGAAGAAGATATATCAGTAGAGGATCTCTGGCCTAACAAGATGGATTCTGAGCCTACATTCCTCAACTGAGAGTCCTTACCCTCTTGCTCACTTCCTAAAGTATCACTTAGTCCCAAAATACCCCCATTAGTATAGACAATAGAAACCTCATTAGTTAGAACTTGAAACTTATTAGAAAGAATAGGAGCATCCTCATCTGACAAGCTATCTACAGGTTGAGGATCCAACGACACTTGTATAGGTTTAGGTCTCTTCCTTTTAGACTTATTAGAAGAATAGACCTTTTGGATCCCAATAGAGTCCACAATATGTTGACCAGGACATTTTCAGTGCATTACAAGTGCAGCCAGAGACAAGACAGAGGGTTGGGATACAGTTGGGCCCAATTGAGAACCCATATATTGATGCCCATCAACAGGAACTATCTCTCGATGACCTGAGGTACCACCTATGCCTGGATCAAAAGTAGGGCCATTAGGAACTTTCAGTATTTTACATGTCTTAATGATGTGGTCCAGTTTACCACATTCCTTACAATAATAAGGAAACCATTCATAGATCACTCTTTGGGAAATTTGACCTAGAAAAGGAGTGTTGATAGTCACATATTCAGGTAAATCCTGTGACACACCCACTTCCACCATAATTCTGGCAAAGGATAGCTTAGCCTTAGTAGAAGTAGCACTATCGGCAAATAAGGGCTTCCTAATTTTACTTGCAATTTTACTGAGCACTACATCAGACCACATATAAGGATCAAGATCAGGGAACAAAATCTAGACAGGAACCCTAACAACCTTACTCATTTCTGTAGAAAAAGAAGGAGACCATTGCTTGAGAATAAGAGAGTGTTGACCTATTTTCCAAGGACCCTGCCTGAGAACATTTGAAATAGCTTCCTCGGACTCAAATCTAAAAGAGAACCAGCCTTTCTTGAAGTATTGAACAACAGGCAATCCAATAAACCCCCAATTTTTGTGACAAAATCTTTCACCAGCTAAAGAGAAGGCTTAGCACCTAGAATGTTACCCATCAAAGTGAATTCCCATAACCTTAATTCAGCAGCAAAATCACCTTCAGAGATATCAATTTCTGAACTATTTGCACTATTTTTAGAACGGGATTCAAGTAATTATTCTATGGCTCTTCTTATGTAAAATGGGATTTTTGGCCACACTAGACATCAACATTTTAAATAAATGTCGCGATGGTTGAGAAACTCTTATATATCAGATTGTCTGATTAGACACTTATGATTATAATGAGAGATCGAAATTTATGGGAATTTTTTAAGTGTCACGTTTTATTCCTGTATCAGGTGTCTGCTAAACTGCATGCCGGTGGCATCTACACTAGGATGTGATGTAGCTAAAAGTATTGTCTATAACGTATGGATTACAGGGATGGAGCGATTCTTGTAACTTTTTACCTGTTCAATTTCAACATGATTAGTTATGCAGACGAACTAAGGCCTCTTGCAATGTCTTGTAACTCTTGTATCAAGTGATAGCGGTTGTTGATGGCTTTATACAAATAGTGCTCTACATGAGCGATGAGCCCAAATTTTAGGTTTTTGATTCTCACATTTCGACGTAGACTAAGATCTAACACAAATATTCCAACACCCTGAACAAAACAATATGGTATAATTATTCTTTTATTAACCTGCAAAAACCAAATGAGGTCTTTACTTCAAATTGTTGCCTTTTTATTACTGTGAATTAATTTCTTCTAATTTGACAAAATTTCATTAGTTTTGATTCAAATTGGGCCTTCATGACCACTTGAACGGATTTTTCTCTTCCCGTTTGTGGATAAATGTTTTCTTAATTACGTTTCTTTATATGTTGACATGGGGGTTGTGTGTTCAAACTTTAAAGCCAATTGAATTTTTTAATTTGGCTTGATCAATTAGAAAACATCTTAAATATATTATCAAACGACATTTTCAAGGAAATTTTAACATAAACAATTTCAAGTTTACACTACCTTTTCATAAATATTCCAAGTTTTAACAACCCACACGATTGCACGGACATTAGGTCAACTTGAATGGCAAGTAGTACACTCAAAAGGGGTCTCTAAATGATCTCGGGCAATCCAACCAATACACACCAAAAGAACAGACGAATACATTCATTTTCTGCCATGGAGAATCAAGAGGGGTGGCGTAATAGATTGGGTTAATAGGTGTTTGAGGTCAGGTTTGAAGCGTGTTGTCAATATATCAAGAAGAGCAATCAAAATGAATTGAATAAAGTCACTAGGGGTCTAAGAGGTTTAACACTGACTTGACCAAAACCACCAAAAAATAAGGAAAAATATATCAGAGTAAATCAAGACGAGTTAAAGTGATTAAGGTTTTAAGAGAGTCTAGGATGAAGGTCAAATTAAAGGAGTAGAAGGTAAGAGGGAGCTGACAAAACGAGGGACATGCCCACACAATGTGGATGATGCTCTTAGAATGATGGTGAAACATGCTAAAGAAGGCAAAACAGACAAACCTCGAGAGGAGAGACTAACATTATATGAAAGTATACCCCCCCACTAAGCAAGCTACAAGAAAAGAAAATTACGATGCTTGGTACAAGTGGAACATAATCATTTAAAGTTGGCCATGAAAAGAAGGGTAAGGTGAGGGTAAGAGCACTTCTTAGAATAAGAAAAGCCTAAGGAGGAAATTTAAAGTAGCACCGTGAGTTGATATAATAGTCATAATAGGGTTAAAAAGAAATTGAGTAACAAGAACTTTTTGATGCTGAAAAAAGAGCACATTAAACTCATTGTCAGAAACGTTTCTAGAGACATTGACAATAATAAAGATATTAAACACATGGTTAAGGTGGGGAGGATAGGTCTAAAGAAGGGATCTAAGAGGCTTAAGGGTATAATGCATGACTGCATCTATATTAGTCGTTTATCATACTTTAAATTAAAAGATCAAAAGAGAGGAGGCATGTACATGGGTTATGTAAGACATGCAATGTTAAACGAATTAAAATACAAATGGATTGTCATTTTTTATTTTGTTTTACCCATTAAACCTCTCCAAACTACTATATATCTAAGGGAAAAAATGTCATATCCAATAAGCGTCGATTAGTTTAGCATTAACTACTATCTAACCAATATTTATTGAAGAGTCTATCGATCTGAAATAATCAAGAGGGGGGGGGGGATGAATTGAGGATTAAAACTTTTACCTACTTTTGCGATTGTGTATGTATAATTAATTTTAAAGTTTATTGGTTAAAGTTTAACTAATTAACTAATTAACAAATTAAAAGCAAAGCAAATAAACGAAAGAAAGAGAGACACACGGATTTTTGAAGTGGTTCAGTTTCACAAGTCGAAACCTACGTCTACTATTCTCGATTAATAAATTTAGTACCTTTGTACGGATTACAAATTTACTAACCCAACTCGTACAACTAACTCTAGTTATAACTCAATGAGTACCGTTAAATACTCGAGTGACTAACTTATGCTAATAAGAAAGCACTAATGATTCTTGCAAAGGTTCACGTTAATGAACAAGTAAGAAATCGATTGAGCACTATTATCTTATAACGATAACTAACAAACGAACATACGAGTTTATAAACACACGACCTTTTTCGAAAGTTGCAAATCGGTTTTCTTGCTTTTGAAACACACGGTTTTGCTTTTAAAATCAAATCAATTTTATGCTTAAAGGTCTCTATTTAAATGTTGCAATATGTAAAGTATTTATAGTGAAGAATGAAGCATGCCTCACGGTTTAGTCGAAAACCCTAATGGCCGAAATAAAGATATGCAAATCATATCTTAAAATATTTCTTTCCTTAAAAGCCCTAAAAGATAATAAAAGACATTCCAAAAGATAGAATATAAATTATCTCTTATTATCTTTTCCATAAGTCTTAAGATATGATAAGATAGAAATATCTTTATCATAATTACCATATCAAGTTTAAATATAAAACATATGATAAGATAATTCTAGAGAATAAAATCATATCATAAGCAATCTTTTATACCTCGGGTAGTACGAAAACAACAACAGCCCATAAGCCTTGTATTTCGTGACAAACCCCTAACTCGAAATTAGGTTTGGACTTTTAGAGTTTAGGAGTGGCAATATGAAAACCCTAATTAGTAATATAGCTCAACTCATAAGCTGATCCAACACGATTAATAACTATGCGTTTAACATAAAACCATACACCGCACTAAACCGGGCTTTTCTTAATAAATACTTTTACAAGAACATTTAAGAGAGATAAAAACATTTTTTCAAAAATAATTTTGAAACATTTTAAGTCGTGTAATATAAACTCAGCATCTCAATGTTATAGTAGAAGAGCTATAACATTGACCTCTTTTACTAGTAATATTATAGCTGCCAAGCTATAACTTTACCAATATAAGAAATTCACTCTTAGTTATCAGTATAAGATAATCACCTATACTATTCTAATCTTCATAGGAGATCTTCGAGCATAGGCTACTTCATCATCCAAGCTTGATTAATCTTTAGACGGACTTCGTCTTCTTATAATACTTGAATGATTCTTGGATAATCTTGATCTTCGATTGAGGCTCGATCACAATATACTTCCATCACAATTCTTCCTTATTGCTTGTAATGAATAAGTCTATCCTAAAAGAATTAAACAAACAATTACGCGCAACGAGTATATACAAAGTAAAGCACCTTGACATCATCAAAACATAAACATATGTACTATATGGTTCAACATTTATTGTTAATCAAATATGTTAGCATTAAAATTGATCTATATTCCCCTTTATACATTAAAGGCTAAAACATCCTTAAGTATTTATATTTATTTAGACAATTATTTTAGAAACTGTGCAACACACGTACATCACACTAATACATAATAATCATTATATTTATCTTGTACTCTATAGGATATTTAAAACGGGACGATGTATCTAATTACTATAATATAAAGGTTGTAGACCATTGTGGACAATGGGCCATGGGGGGCGCTTGGGACAAACGTTTGCATTTGTGGAGTCGCCACCAATTTTTAAGGGAAATTAGAACCGTTCGAATACCTCGTGTCATGTCAAGACACAAAGTAGTGACATGAACACCAAGAACTCGTTACCCTTAGCATTCTATGTCTAGAATGACTCTCATAGATGCCAATGAACACGGATGTTCACAGAGACCTGGAGTAAGGGGTGAGGGTACGTATTAGGAAGTCCTTTTACTGAACACCTAATCTCGCCCGCCTCGATAGCGGCCTCTACTAATGATTAGGAAAATCGTTCATACTCGATATGCTGTCGAATATATGCATGCAATGCAACATCCATCGTTTTGATCCTAGCGTGTGAAATTTAACTAAGTTGGTGAACACATATTTTTTTTTTTTTTTTTTTTTGGGAAAGAGTAAGCTTCTCATTAATAACAAAAATGTCCCAATACATCATTAACATCACTCAGAAGATTAAGCCTAACATACTTAAATCATCTGAATGTGCTCAATCCATTCTAATACATTAGCATTTCGACTTTTAATATCACATTGTCTAAGTCTAAGCTGAACTTCATGCTTCACCCTGTCAACAAGAACTTTTGGTCTCCATAGAAATCCATCAATCCTGCTGGTATTTCTCATCTGCCATAGTTGATACATCAAACAAGCCAGGATCACAGCAAGTACCATCTTCCTGCAAGCAGAAGACTGCCTCCTTCTAATCATCCACTGAATACAATCAGTGTCAGATAACTTGGTGTTACACCAGTCACTGATAAGCTGAACACACTAATTGCTATAACAGCATTCAAAGAAGAGATGGTTATGATTCTCTTCCTGAATGCCACACAGAAAACAGCTATTAGTTGTAATAATCTTCATCCTATACAGCCTATCATGAGTGAGTAATCTCTGGTGAGCAACTAACCAGCACAGGAAAGAGTGTTTAGGGATAATCCATCTATTAAGAACCCAAGGGTACCAAGTGACTTTCACACCATCAGGTTTCAACCATTGGTAACCTCTGCTAACAGTATAGTGTGCTAAACCATTCCCATCAGCAAAGTGATCTTTAAAAATTTCTTTGACCTGGCAGATTTTCCTCCAGGCCCAGCTACTGCCCACTCCAGGTTTGTAAGTCAGCCAGTCAGCCTGTTTAATATACACAGTGTGCACCCATCTAACCCAGAGATGGTCTTTCTTCTGAGTTACCCACCAAGCATACTTGCCAATACTGGCAACATTCCATAGATGCAAGTCCTTAAGCCCCATGCCACCTTGTCTCTTTGGTCTGCAGATTTGTTCCCAAGAGACTAAAGCAGGACTTTCACTTTCATCAGAGCCATGCCATAGGTAAGCTCTGCAAACTGCCTCAATCCTGCCAATGACAGCTTTAGGCAGGATACAAATTCTACTCCAGTAACTGTGCAGGGTAGTAAGGACCGCCTTAATTAAAACAATTCTCCCTGCATAGGATAATTTTCGAGAACCCAGACTCTTGATTCTATCCACCACCCTCTCTACAAGACAGGTACAATCAAGAATTGAAGGTCTCTTAGGTGAGACATTAACTCCCAGATACTTAAAAGGGACTTTCCCCCTTTTAATCCCAGAGTTCTGTTCAATCTCTTTTACCAGCAGATCATCAATCCAATTGCAGTAGAAGTTGGACTTGCCCTTATTCATACTCAGTCCAGAAGCTTTGGAAAAATAGTCAAAAGCTTTCAGCAGCAATGTAATTGATGCTCTATCTCCTTTACAGAACAAAATCAAATCATCAGCAAAGCACAAATGTGAGAGTTTCACCCTATTGCATAAAGGATGGAACTTAAACCTCTCCATCTTCTGAACCACCTCCAAAATTCTACTCAAGTATTCAAGACAAATGGTGAATAATAAAGGGGAAATGGGGTCTCCTTGCCTGAGCCCTCTTTGTTCCTTAAAGAAGCCAAACATGTTGCCATTGAGAGCCAGAGAATAGGAAGGGGTAGTCATACACTGCCCAAAAATTTGAGTAAATTTGGTAGGGAAACCCATAATTAACACTCATTAATGTCGAATTAGGGTTTAGATTAATTACGTGTGAAAACAAGTAAATAAATCATCCATAATAAATACAATGATAAATAAATTGCGATGAATGAAATTACAATAATTACAATGGATTAATTGATTCACGTCAAAAATACATTTAAAACGGATAATTTGAGAAAATAGAAGAAAATTAGGTTAGAAAATACGAACAGATTAAGAGTGATAATACGAATAATAGTCGATTAATTACGTAAACTAACGGATTAGGTCAAAGCAATAACGGAAGTTCAGAGACAGAACTCAACCCGGAACAGGCGCAGCAACGCTGCGTCTCTTGGAAGAGGCGCAGTGGTCACTGCGTATGTTCCTGAGGTGAGTTCTGGCTGTGAAGCCGGAACTGCGTGTTGTTAATGTTCATTGGTGATTTTAATGATTGATTCTCGATATTTGACTCGGATGAAAGTGATTTAATAGGTTATTTACATATGAATTGGGCCGTAAAAGCGATAAAACGAGTTAAAATAGGTTAAAACTAATTAAAATGAATTATAACGAACTAGGTTAAATTGATTACAAATTAATTAATGTTATGTACGAATTAGATAAAATTATGAAGATGGAAACATATACAAAAGTTGAATTCCAGAGACTTGATATGAACAAATCGAATCTCTAAAACTCGAGTTTGATTTGATGACGAAAACCCGCAAATATTGATTATGAGGGATTTAGGTCGGAATTAAAGTGATGAATTATTGTGAATGTGTTAAAATTATTATATACGAATGAAATAAGAAGAAATTAAGAAAAGACGAAACGAAAGAGACGAATTAACAGAGGACAAAAGAAGAAGAAGAAAGGCAGGAACTGCGGCTGCCTCAGGAAGAGGCGCATAAGATGCTGCGACCCTTCGAAGAGGCGCAGCAGTTGCTGCCTTTCTTCTCGACGTCTATGTTCTGTTATCCGTAAAAATACGTTAATAAAGGGGTTTTAGAAATCGGTTTTAAGCATATTTTTGACGTAAACCTTACATTAATTAGTAGAAAAATTAAATACAATATTAAAAGATGGTATTTACACCCTCAGACTTACATGTTTGACGAAACAAGATTAACTAAGTTAACGTTTTAGTGATTGCTCGACTCAAATGTATGAAGAAAGTGCCCTCGTAAGAGGATTTAGATTAAATTGATTGATTAATTGAAGTGGAGTTGGTCAAATTGGTCGGTCATGCAACGTGACTGGTACTCGGAATGATCCGAGCTTACGTGGTCGATTTGATCAAGCACGTAGAAGTCAATAAGCTTAGAGCACGATCTTAGAATGCAAAGGGAGAAGAGAAAGGCGGACACTCGCGTGAGAAATATGAGGAACGAAGGTCCCTATTTATACTAATCACACGGATGAAATAGGGTTAAGGTAAAACTTTGGAAACAAATCTCGAAAAGATATGAAAATATGCAGAAAAGAGCTCGGAAAGAGGCGCAGCAGCTGCTGCGATCCTTCGAAGAGGCGCAACAGGTGCTGCGTCCTTTCCCCGGAGGTTTCCTCCTGCGAAAGAAATATTTTCCGCGTTTCTTTTAGGGAATTGCGGTAGATCTCAACTTCCTTATTCTTTATCATAAAATTTCGGGATATATTTTGCCAAAATATTAGAATTTGATTTTTTTATAGAATAAACATCTGGAATATTCTAGAACATTCCGACTCTGCATTTTAAAACGGTTTATTAGAAAATGAAGCGGTTTTTGACCCGGACTCCAAATGAACTATAATTTTTTGCCAAAGCGACCGTATCAGTGTGTAGATGACAACCAAGGGGTAGACACAAGTATTTAAGCTATCACTTGCCGGTAAACTTACGAACTGTCATAAATCGTTCCGCGTACCAAACATGCAGCCCAATCAACACCGGGTGTTTAGCGGGAGGTGCAGAAATGAGGTATCTACAGAGCCCCCACTTTGACTGAGGCTTGGACAAGGCGAAAGTCAAAGTATAGCCCTCAGGTCAATCGAAGATTACAACCTAGCGACTATGGCAACGCAAGGTGGATCAAGGGGTCTGAGCAAAGGACCTGTCGTCGGGAACATTTTAGAGTCTGTCGACTATCGAGGAGGGTCGTTTAAATTCCATTAGACTACGTAAGGAAGCTCGCCAGCCATAAGAAGAAGCCATACCTGAGAATTCTTTCTCGAGATGTTTTCGGAGGTGCGTAGGAGCTAAGGCTAAGAACCAAAAGATACGTAAGGATTGTGCTAGGGGTGTGGGACCCTAAAAGGAAAAATAACGGAGTGAAAGCGGCCTAAGGGTAACTAAGGTTTGAGTGTTGGAACTCTAAGGTAGGTGATCATAAAGGATTATGATCTTAAAGAGAAAATCTAGGTGTGGGAACATAGATAGGTTGGGAACCTAAGGTTGGTAAGAGAACATCTGGAGAACGACACCTTCGCCGAACACTGAAAGGAAACAAAACATAATATTGAGGGTAGCAGGACGTCGGTAGAAACTGCTGGAGGAATCTGCTTGCGTCGGTCTCAAGCGAACTCTTGCTGGGGAATATGGACGTCTGCTCCATTTCCCGAGAAGTGCAATCGGCTGTCATGGACTCGCGGTGGACGAAAAGGCAAAACCCACTCGTTGTCGCAAACGAAGTCTTGATGAAGTACTGCGACAGTTCACAGTCTGCTCGAGGATATAGTACTGTGATAGTTCACAGTCTGCTCGAAATACGGGTCCTGACAAAGAATAAATGTCAAATGGACCAAACATATGATATATGGTGTTGGGAAGAGGCGCACAAAAGATGGGCCCACAAATAACGAACTTATAACAAACTTTTGAAAATTGAATTGGAGGGAAGCTGAGGAAGAGGCGCAGCAAGAGCTGCGACTCTTGGAAGAGGCGCAGCAAGAGCTGCGACTCTTGGAAGAGGCGCAGCAGTTGCTACGTCCTTTCCTGAGTTCGTCCCTGTCTGAGTAAAACCTCGACAGAACCGGTGTTATATTCATTATAACAAAACACAAATTCTCTCAAAACTCTCTCAAATTCCAACCAAAATCTATCGAAATTTGATCAAATCCTTCCGTTAATCATGACTAATAAAGGTATGTGTCTCATTCTTGCTTTAACATTCGTATTTGCTTGATTTTGATCCAAAAAATTAGGGTTTTCCAACCCAATTATTTCGAAAATTTGGGGCTTTTTCGAAAATTTGGGGCTTTTCCTCCAAATGGATTTGCCTTATAAAATTGACATTAGAAATGGATAGATGGCAATGTTAGGAACATAACCATGTATTCTTTTTGAGTTTTCGTCAAGTATTGAGCATTTGAGTGATTTTGAGACGGTTTCTCAGCTGTTTAGAAAACTGCTTCGAAAATGGCCTTAGGATTGCCCATTTTTGATGAAATTTGATTTTTGGAATCCTCGTGAGATGGGTAAACTCCCTACCATGTGGGATATTTTATTTGTGACAACTTTTTCAGGACACTTTTCTAGGGCGTAATCGCCATTATAGCGAAATGCTGCCAAAATTTCGACTAAAACCCATACCTAGGCTTAGACTTAGACTTGACTTGACCCCATTTATCACATGAGTGATCGGGTTTTGAAATAAATAGCCAAAGATGGCGAGAAAAGGCCATTTTTGAGGCTTGAAGAGGCTTAAAACCACCCTTACTGAGGCTTGTCGTCATTCGACGCGACCTAAATTACTTCAATTTTGCAGGTGACATGGCTTCTATGCCGGGGAGGGCTCCCATGGACGTGGACACCGACGTCGACCCTTCTCTCACTTTTGAGGAGGTGTTCGAGGAGTTTGTCGAGGAGGTCTCGAGGCGGGCCAATGTCGGACGAGGTGGCCGCCAGCTGGCGGGGGCAGCTGAGTGGGCTGAGAAATGGGATAGCCGACATCTCATTTGGGCAGCGGAGAGCCACTTGTCTTGGAGGACGGCGAGGAGTTTGGTAAACTTCAGACTTGTCATTTCCTTGCTAATTTTCTTCCTTTATTCACTTGTAATTTCATTTCTCATTCGCTTTGCGCTAAAGATAGCATTTTTCTTGAATCGATACAGGAGGCCGGGAACTTGAGGTCCTTGTAACACCCCCATACTCCAAGTGCCTTACCAGGACCACTTATTTATGAAGACATTACCATCTCGGTTGCCCGAGGCGATGATGATCATAAGACAATAACGAAATAGAGTTTAAATAGAATAAAGTTAAGTGAAAGATTACAATCCGGAAACCAAACTGATAAAATGTAAATACATGTTCTCCAAAATCAAATGTCTAAAAACTAAACATAAACTCTAACAACAGCGGAAGACTCCTCTAACTGCAGTGACGACTCATCCCAGCTAGCCAATATATCTCTACTCATACCTGCTCAAAAACTGCTCACCATCCCCGAATGGATCACCACAGTTTTTAAAACAATAAACGGGGTCAATACTAATCACACAATTTATATAATCCAGGAATACAACAAGTACACAACTCAATCGTCACACATATACTCCGAACTCCATCATCAACTCCACAATACCGACTACACACTAAAGTGTGTAGCCCTGCCAGAGTGCCCATCACAACAGGTCACTCCACGCCGCCAGTGGGGGACCGCAGCCATTCCCACCAAATCCCCGCTCATCTTATCCGAGCGATAAACCCAAATCCCTTAATGTGCACATCCCTTCTGTGGCGGGTTCACAAAAGGCGAATAATGGGCGTGAAGCCACTCCCGCAAGTGACTCCACTCAGCCAGGGACGCGCCCCGAAGAACACAGACAGATACAAACAATCACAACTACTATACAACAATCACCACCAACAACCGTCACAATACGAGTACGATAATATTCAACAATCACCAATCACAACAACATATCATGTGACTAATACTAAGTAGGGAAACCCTACCTGGAATGCAAACACAACTAGACGATCTCAACAGCTGTCTCAAAACCTCTCCTCTACGAATCCTCTTCCTATCATATAATCACATAATCACAATCTAACATTAACAAATCATAAAAACCCCCAATTCCTAAAATTAGGGTTTAAACAAAGTCAACTAAATACTATAAAATTGGTATGTAGATCTTACCCTTGACGCAAGGAACACTATGATGGAAAGAACAAGATGATCCGGCCTCTCTAGCTCCGGGATTTGTCAATAATGCGAAAGATGTGAAGTACGTAGGTTGCAATCTCTTTTCAAAGTAATTAAGTTTGTAAAAAGTGTATTATGAAAGTGACGGAAAGGTTTAAATACTAATTCGCATTATTAACAAAACCCGACAAAACATTACCCATAAACCGGGCTACTCGATCGAGTAACAGACGTACTCGATCGAGTGCCGCCTACTCGATCGAGTACCAGGGCTACTCGATCGAGTACCCTACAGGTCAGAAACTATTTTAAACTGCAAAACACCCTTACTCGACAGAGTAAGGCCCACTCGATAGAGTACCCAGAGACTCATAAAACCGTAGTATTATAGTCTTCCCTCCTTAAAAAGAACTTCGTCCCCGAAGTTCAACCCATACATAAAAACAAACATACTAACTCGGTCAAGACGCAACAAAGCTACTAAGAACTCAAAACAAAACCCCAACTTATAAAACATGAAACCATGAACTCTTAACACCAACTCCACCAACTATTCCTACCTCCACACATCGCTCACGATGTCGTATCAACTACATCATAAACTCTTCCGACACTAACTCCTTACACTACCAACTACCATCCACTAACGCTATTAGCTCCATAATATATCATCCACTACCAAATCTAATATCAAGACACTCATAGACATCAAACGGAATATTACATTCTACCACCCTTAAAAGAAACTTCGTCCTCGAAGTTTACTCACACTTATAACCTCATCATCCAACTATCAACACTAGTGAAATATTCTCACACTCCTAAACATCACACTACTACAAGCACGGACATGGCCTTTTAACAACATCAACCACAATATATACAACTTTATTCTTTATGCTACACCAACACTCTACTTCGAATTATTCTACGACATGCACAATCATCAAACTCTCTTTTATCGCATCCTACTCCTCTTAAGATAAATGTTACGTCCTCGTAACTCACTAATACTATATCCATAGTTATATATTCTCATTATTCTCATCACCATCACATGTCATAGATAACCGCCTATAATCTAAACACTCGCTAATCATATATCCAAGGTTCTCTTACTTAAACATTTCTCATCCCTCAATTCATTCGGTACACCACCTAACCTATACCACAAAATCCTTAGCTTAACCAAAACTTCACTTGTTCCCTATTACCGCCAAAACGACATAATCCTCTATACGTGCATCATTTCCATACTCATAACTCACGATCCACAATTATTACGCACACTCTCACTAGACCCTCAAGTTCTTTTCTTTCATTACCGCAAAACTCATACATAACTTAACATGACACTAATTCCCAACACCCTACACTCACTATCTCAACGAAAGATTATGAACCACCTGCAGCTTTTAGATCATTACCGCACCTGCCATGACTATGTGCACGTATGCCTCATCTACAACAAGATCAAATGTATAGTAACAACTTCTGACAACTGTGTCCCATCAACGGAATATCACTATACCATGACAACAACGAAAACATATACAACTCCCTTTCATATCATATGCTACCCTCATTCCAAAATTAGTAAGGAACATCAACAAACAAAACAACAGTCTACATGTTCAACCGAAACTCACAAGGAACAGCAGCAAACAAAACAACAATCTATGTATAACTGGTATGTACTTTCGAAAACTCGTATCATAATCATTTCGTCTACTCCACCACAACCGGTGACGGCATCACAACACCGCCACCAACAGCCACACCGCAGTGCGAAAATACCCGTATCACAACACTACATACCGTGCCCGGATCACCACCCGAGGCACAACAACCACATCGATAGACATCACAACTACATACAATTCCATAAACACTGACTCAGAAATAACTTTTCGGACAAGAAAACTTACTCAAATCCACTTTACTAAATCACAACGCAACATATTATATGAATAAATGGATAAGCACCTCATGAACATCATTCCTACCATTTCACGGAATACACATGTATTATAAATACACATACAATTATAACTAACCATGCCAGATCAATCAAATTATTACCTCTTTTTTTTTTTTTTTTTTAATCTCATTCAATTAGGTTACCGTACTCAACATATAGAAAATTCAGATAACAACTTTATAATTATCACACAATACCACTTCTTGTGAGGTCAAAACCTCACACAAACATTTATACACATCATATACCCGTAATCACATCCAACTAGTCAATCCTGATCACGTAAGTTACCACCTGATAAAAGTTACCTCCCACCCAAGCTTAACTCGTATACCCCTCATAACATATTCTCCCATTCGCATATCCATCAACCCCTGCCAATTGTAACCATACCATCAATACTCAACTACTAACAACCGCCTCATATAACCACATCTTATACTCCCTCACAACCATACATATCAATTTGGTCTCTACAAAATCAACCTCTTTAGAATTGCTACCTTTCTAATATACCATCACCCTTAACCACTAGTCACAAACCATAACACTACCACTGCCCGGACATCAAACCTCTTACACTCATCTCTAAACATCAAGATTTCTTTCCTATCTTTAGTTAACATCCCAAATAACGAACATCGAATCCATCAACAAAATTACCTCAACATTCTTCCCAATACTATCCTTAATTGTATCATCATCTAACTCTCCACCAAAAAATCTCGTATCGTGCAAATACTCCACCAACTTCATACTCCTTTAATTCCTCAAAACTCAAGACTAATCATGTTGTTCCGAAACTCCTATATAACCATTAACTAACATCCTCATGATTGGTATCACACATCTCGACGACTCCTTACCTCTATATCACATAACTCCGGTCAACATTTTCCTAGTTTTACTCCCCTCATTCTTTTCTTTTACACTCGACAAAATTGATTAACCATAAAACTCCTTATTACTTCTTCCTAACTCTTTAGTGCTCCGATTACCTTCTCATTGCTCCAAAACTCAAATCCCATTATTTCTTATCGATATTATCTCACTCTTCCTTACCATGGATATTCCCTTATCATGCTATCACTCTCACTTATCACCAATCAATCTACACGGTCAGTCAACTCCATCTCGTTTTTTTTTTTCAATCCCAAAACTCATTTTATACTGCTAACTGCCCAAGGAAATCACACATCTGTTCCACTTCTTGATAACCAAATTCCCAAACTAAATCTCAATCCACAAATCCACATCGCTGCATAACTCAATCTAAGCTCTTAATACACCATTACTTTCCATTTACCTATAACGACTTTTCCATTACATATATTCTTAACCAACCGAGTGATAACTACCTCCCTTCATAATCCTTAAACATCCAAAGTTACCACCATATGCGTCTCTCATTTCATTCTTTCATTCTCACATTCCATAAACTTACATCGCCCTTTGCCCACATTCACTTACTTTTACATTACTCAACACACAATCATATCACTCATCTCGTCTCACAAAACATGCTTTATGCCTCAATTAAGCCTTGCCAATCTTCCTTTTCTTTTTCTTCTATGTATCACAACCACATACAGCTCATGTCCTCCTCACCGAACTCTCACTCACCACAGGTGCCACTCCCTACACCATAATATTGGGTAACTTACGCATCAAGACCAACATACATGTAAAACAATTCATAAAGAAGCAAAATAACACCTTTGAATTAAACATAATATGCAGCGAAGTCAAAAGATAAGCATATGACCCAAAATAGGGGTCACTAGATCGAGTACACGCCACTCGATCGAGTAAATGACTTACTCGATCGAGTAGGTGAAAGTTAGAGACACGTATAAAAAAATTACAAGGGCTACTCGATCGAGTACCAAGGTGCACTCGATCGAGTGTGGGCCACTCGATCGAGTACCCTACGCATTTCTCAGCACTGTCCAGTTTTCGTAAAACGGTCATAACTCACTCGTTTCTTGGTCGTTTTGGGCGTGTGACCTATCGTTAGAATCGTAAAAGAACAAACTATCACCTCCAATTGAAATCACATCAAAATCATTTATGTATCTCAAGTTATAACAGTTTAAAGACAACTTTGCTATAATCAGACGACATAATTATCTGATTTTCTCTTTCAAACAACTTAAACATCAACAAAGCGAATAAAAGCGACTCAATACTTGTAAAACCACTATCCCTAACCACATGTTACGACCTACCAAAAGCCAAACAATAACATTTATCATGCTCATATAACATTCAACTTATCACTCATGTACTACCGCATACTTTAACTTTATAACTTTTCGTAAAACAAAACATACTCATACAATTACAAATAATATTTCCATGTTACTAATACAACAATATTACAAATTCACTTTGTCACCTAAACATATTCATAATCACGAAATTCATATTTTCATGCAATTGCCATTTCATCTTTTCCAATCAATTCATCTAGTTCAATAACATTCTTCATCTAACAAGTGCATATGATATAACAGTAGACAATTATACGAACTTATTGTATAGCTTTACGCAAACAAAATTACGTAAAATCATATCACACCCCCTAATCACATGTTACTAGTATATCCCTATTATAAATCATCCATCCTGCAACATCATTATTCATCACATATTATCATATATGAACTACTCCCTTTTTCTACCACATCATTCATCATTCTCATATACTTTTCCAACAATTCAAAACAACATTGTAAACCAACGATCATGCAATCCATGTATTCAATCAAGGACAAATACAATCATATCATCATCATCCTTCACTACACATCTCATATCCTCCACATGCATGCATCCATCGATTCATACAACACCTTACTATATAGATACACAACACACAAGGTAAACACATAGCGATCCCGACTCATATCCCATGTGACTGGTTCCAAATTGTAGGACGAGTTCGCGACTTTAGGACGTCTCCCAAGCCTTTGCATTAGCTCCTACAACTTTTACCCTCGGTTCATTTTAATTTGACTCCCTATATTCATTAGGTCCATTGGTTACAGGTTTCAGGATCGTCGCTCTGATACCATTTGTAACACCCCCATATTCCAAGTGCCTTACAAGGACCACTTAGGTATGAAGACATTACCATCTCGGTTGCCCGAGGCGATGATGATCATAAGACAATAACGAAACAGAGTTTAAATAGAATAAAGTTAAGTGAAAGATTACAATCCGGAAACCAAACTGATAAAATGTGAATACATGTTCTCCAAAATCAAATGTCTAAAAACTAAACATAAACTCTGACAACAGCGGAAGACTCCTCTAACTGCAGTGATGACTCATCCCAGCTAGCCCATGTATCTCTACTCATACCTGCTCAACAACTGCTCACCATCCCCGAATGGATCACCACAGTTTTTAAAATTATAAATGGGGTCAGTACTAATCACACAATTTATATAATCCAGGAATACAACAAGTACACAGCTCAATCGTCACATATATACTCCGAACTCCATCATCAACTCCACAATACCGACTACACACTAAAGTGTGTAGCCCTGCCAGAGTGCCCATCGCAACAGGTCACTCCACGCCGCCAGTGGGGGACCGCATCCGTTCCCACCAAATCCCCGCTCATCTTATCCGAGCGATAAACCCAAATCTCTTAATGTGCACATCCCTTCTGTGGCGGGTTCCACAAAAGGCGAATAATGGGCGTGAAGCCACTCCCGCAAGTGACTTCACTCAGCCAGGGACGCGCCCCGAAGAACACAGACAGATACAAACAATCATAACTACTGATGCGTGTCCAAAATATGATGTTTCACACTTTATTCTACACGCATTTCAGAGCTCAAATGTGCAATATATGCCATTATTTCCCTATTTTCCTCTACTTTCGTGTTTTTGTCTATTATTGCAGAAATATGAAGAATTGAGCGGGAATCGAGCCAAATCCGTCCCTAAGTAATTAACATTGCATTTGACATGAAGTATTGACTCGAGGAATGAGCTTGGTGCGCGTTTCAAGGCCTAAAGATAGCAAAAGCATGGGTGCGTACGAGTTTAACAAGCGAAGAAGCACTTCACAATATTGCAGCCTGCTTCAGATGGCAATATCTCGAGTTCTAGAGCTGATAATCGAGTGATTCCAAATGAAGGTGAAAGATTATCCTCTTAGCTTTCCAACGCCGCGTAGAACCCCTGATTTGACCAAGGAACGAAGAAATGGAAGCTGTTTTAAGATCGGTGCGCGCTGCAGAATTCGTCGAAATGCACTCTTCAGACAACCTTGGTCGATCGATCGATGCTTGTGGTCGATCGACCGAGAACGGGATCAGAAGCTACTGTTCAGTATAGGTTGGTCGATCGACTGAGCAACATGGTCGATCGACCACTCCCCGAGCTGATACGAGAATTAAAAAGATCGAGATTTATCAAGCCCATGAGTTATTAGGTTTAGTAATAATAGCTGCGTACTTTTCCTATAAAACGCAGCATGAACATTCAGAAATTTATAAAGTTTTTATATTAAGTTTAACATACAGTTCTTTAGAAAGAATTAGGGTTCAAGATTACTTTCGGTATTGAATATAATTCGCTTTGTCATTCGGCTTTGTTCTTTTCCTTCGCAATTCACACGGTACTCTCTGATTCTATTCTGTTACTTTACTTTCGTTCATAGTTATCGAATTGCTAGATCAGTTCCCAAGCCGATTTGCCATCTTTTGTTAATTGTTTATTTTATCGTATTAAGCATGAATTCCGTAGTTTTAATCCTTAATATTATTGTTGCCTTTAATTTCAGTATGAGTAGCTAATTTATTCGTGCTAGGATGTAGGGGAGTTATAGTGTAGGCGGCAAAATAATGAACATGGACTGAACTCGCATGTCAGTCGATCGACCGCCATACTTGGTCGATCGACTGACCACGTGAGGTTTTCCTTTCGTTTTAATTGTTTTAATTCTTTATTCGACGAACCGAGTGCACACCACTAGTTGAATGTTTAGGATATGACTGACCCATTAGATCGAGAGATAGGGACAGTTGTTAGATCACCAATTAAAATGACTAAACTATGCTGAGATCGAAAGATAGGTAAAGTTTAGATTGTAAGTCACTTTTCAGGACGAGAGTCGTATTAGTGATATTAGGGACTTATAGCGAGGTCGAAAGATGCTATTTGTTAAGAGTGGACCGAGAGGACCTCTTTATTTCCCGCCTCATGTGTTTTGATTTAGACCTGTTTAGTATGCTGCCGCCGAAACTATAGTGAACCGATCATCCTTGCACCCCTTTTGATATCTGTCTTATTCACGTATTTAGTTTATTGTGTTTGTTTGTTATTAGCTTTAGACCAAACCAAATCAAACCCCCTCACAACTGTCACCTTAGACCAGATTTAGACAACTGAAATTCCCTTCCTCCCTGTGGTTCGACTCGTGCTACCACTAGCTTCTGTTAGTTTAGCTCGGAATTATAAATATTATTTTTGATACTAAAACGACGGTATCAAATTTTGGCGCCGTTCTTGGGGGAGGTAGCGCTAGTTTTAGTTGTTTTTATTTTGGTCTGTCTTTAGCCTCAAGGGAAGACCGAGTACCTTGAGGCAGTTCTTATCTTCCTCTTTAGTGTTGTTTCGATAGGTCCTACAGTCCTATTAGCGAAGATTCAGGAGGATTCACCATGTTCCGTTCTTGGGAGCAAAGGGTGGATTTTTGTGAGAGATGTGGTCTTTGAGGGCATGATTCTGCTATATGCCGAGCAACTATGGACCAAGTTTATGCTTACAAGCAATATAAACAAGGTCATTATACGCCGCCACATCCGTACTATCAACAAGGCTTTCAAGAGCCTTCATATTCTTTTGCACCACCTTCGCAAATCCCTCTTCCCTCTAACGAGATAGCGGATCTCAAGGCTATGATAGAAGAGATTTCGCCAAAACTATGACATGGTTTAAATCAACTCACTCCCGAATGGCCGACCTTTCTTCTCTTCAACACTTGGAGACCGTGCATGCTATGCGCGCCCATAATGGGTCGACCCCTAAAAAGCCTGCTATGAAAAGGGTAAGCCCGAAAATTAATAAAGATGAATGGGGAAGAGAAGAGGCTGAACCCTCGGAGCAGAAGAATAGCGTTAGGAGTAGAATTGCTGCATTTGAAAGTCAATCGACATCGCCTCTGCTTTGGTATTGTTGATAAAGATGAGACCGAGCAAAAAGAGACTTTGAATGCCATAACCCGAGGAGCGGGTCTACTATTGCCGGGTCCGCTTTGTGGCGAAAGATGGGTCGAAAAGAAGAAAGAAAAGGCGTCATTAATAATGGCAAAATAAAGACGACTAGCGAATAGGCGATCGATCGATCGCCTATCATGGTCGATCGACCGCCTTGAAAGAACGATGGCGAAAGATTAACGAAGCGAAAACTTTAAACAACAAAGCGGGACCGGTCGATCGATCGACCATCATGGTCGATCGACCGGTCCCGACTTTCCAATGCTCTCAGACGAAAACCTCGGTCGATCGATCACCAACCTAGTCGATCGACCGAGGAAGTCTTGAAGGTGCTCGATTCTGTCCCCCAATGCCTAATGACTTGAGAGACCATTTGTTTCGAGTGCGACAACTCCGAAAATATTGAGGCAAGACCCGAGTGCTGATGGGTCAGTCCCGATTCAAGGTATGACCCCATGTCGGTTAATGGCTCACATTTGAGACGGTCGAAGAAGGGTCGAGTCGCAACAAAGAGAAGGTAGTGGATTTTCAGCCCTAAATCCACCGATGCTTGTGCGAGAGACTTAGAGGAGAGGGCTAAGTTACTTCTTTCAGCCCCATATCCGGAGAGACTAGTGCCGACGAAGGAACAGGTATCATTTAATAAGTTTGAAAATGTTATCCGTAGCTTAAATGTACAAGTTCCCTTTCTTGAATTAGTTAAACAAGTGCCTTCTTACACGAAATTTATGAAGCAACTTTTGTCCAAAAAGAAGTCACTTGAAACCGTACATTCTGTCGCACTAACTGAGGAGTCATGTTCCTATCTGACCCATACTGCACCACCTAAGTTAGCTGACCCAGGTAGCTTTTCCGTTCCATGTAATATTGGTACCTTCTCAATTGAGAAGTCATTATGTGACTTAGGAGCCAGCATTAGCGTTATGCCTTTGAGTCTAGCTAGGAAATTAAAATTGACTAGGTTTGCAGTTACTAGCATGACAGTACAGATGGCTGATCGTTCTGCGGTCCAGCCAATAGGAGTCCTAGAGGACATTCCTGTCCAAATAGGGAAGTTTTTCTTCCCTGTTGACTTCGTTGTACTTGATATACCCGAGGATGCTCATATTCCTATTATTTTGGGTAGACCATTTCTGCACACTGCTGGTGCAGTTATAGATGTAGGCTCAGGGACGTTGACCTTTAAAGTAGGGAAACAGTCCATCATTTTTAGTCAGCCTGCTAAGAAGAAAGAGCCCATGTGGCCGGTCATTTGTAATACGGTTTCTGAAAAGAAATCATATTTTATGCTTCCTGATATGCCTGTCTCTATTCCTATTCCTGTTGTGACACCTCCGCCCCAGATTGGGAGCAAATTGGAGGACGATTCTTCTGTTTTAGACATTGCAGGAGCTGGTTTAGGGAAGAAGGAACTACCGCATATTGTTCCAGCTGTGAAGGAGCCAATTGTTCAAAGAGGAGGTCTTGGTTGCCTAAGCTATGGGACTGATGAGGAAGTCGAAGAAGAGCCAGCCAAAGTGAGATGGTCTGATTTGGACTCCAACGATTCCCAAGAGGTCATTGATTGGGGAGATATGGAAGCTGTTGATCCGTTGAGCTATACGGACATGGAGGCTAAGAAGGATGCAGCTGCTAAGATAAGCACTGCTGAGGCTACCTCATGTAGCCAGAAGCCGACGAAGTGGGCCATACCTTGGTCTTTCTTGATCAACTATTAGTTGATCGAGCTCGTTATAAACTTCATTTTATTTGCTTTCGAACTATTTTTTATTGCTTTTTGTGTGCGCGAAAACTTCGCTTTTATTTTATTTGCTTAGGTTTTTAAGTACTCTAGACATTATTCTGGGTTTTGCGCAATTTTGGGCGCGTATTATTGTGCATGCAGGTATTTAGAGCTTGTTAGCTCAAATCATTGAGCAATTACGAAGAAATAAGACGCTGCAGCAGTGTTTTCAGTCGATCGACTGACCTGTATAGTCGATCGACTGATTTGCAGGTTTACAGGAGCTACTGTTCACGCCCACCTGGTCGATCGACTGGGTTAGGTAGTCGATCGACCACTGCTGCTGCTATATTCGTTCACGACCTCTCCCCTGCTGTGTTTGGTCGATATGCGGACTTAAGGGAGTTTTCCACTCCACTTTATTTTCCGTCGAATCCTCTATTTCTTCTATTGTCTCACCTGTGCACAATTTTTCCGCTTTAAAATCGTTTTCTCGGTTTTATGCGTGGTTTTGTTTGTCTTTTCAGGTCTTTTATTGGTAGCACTACTAGCTACTGAAACCTCCTAGCTCACGCTGGTTTGGGGAGGTTTCCTTTTGCTGCGCTTAAAGTCTTGTGAGTTCCCAAGTCTTTACTTCATGTCATTATGTTTTATTTCTCTTTTCTCGCAAATTCCCATTTCTCTTTTCTTTCATCACATGATTTTGCACAATGGGGACATTGTGCGATTTGGTTTGGGGAAGGGTTTTGCGTCGCATATCATTTGCTTGCATTCACGTTTACATTTTTGTTTTGCATTGTTTATTTCATTTCATATATATACAAAATATAAAAAAAAAAAAATTGAAAAAATTGAAAAAATTTCAAAAAAATTCACGTTTATTTAAGCATATAGGTCGAGTCGGAACGGTAGTATTTCAAGGATGATATTGCCTTTTGCACCTGTTTTGCCTGAGCCTTGCTTGACTTACATGTTATTAGTAGAATCATATATGCATATCTACGAGTTTTCGTTACATTCTTGCTGAACTTGAGACTTGACTTGGATTTTTGGCAAGCTACATCATATTTCTGAGTATTAGAGCCTATAACTGGTGACATCTATGACCAGTTTATCTAGGAATGTGAGTAGTACTCCTTATGAGACATGTTTCCTTAATTTGCATAATTATGAACTTGATCTACTTAATACCTGTATGCATTCGGTTTGTGGTTTGTTGACACATGTGGTAGAGGTTTCCCGTTATTCATTTTACCCATGAGCCTCTCATAGCCAAATTTAGCCTTTTGTCCCTTAACTACATCCTATATTTAGCATGCCTTTGTCAAGCTAGTAGTATTAGTTTTGGGAATGTGTTTATTTGCGGTTTGGTTATATGCTCATTTCGAGATGTTGGGTGAAATGGTGGAAGGAAAGAAAAAAAAAAGAATAGAATAGAATTGAAAAGAAAAAAAAAAAAGGAAGAAAAATGACTCGAAAAAGAAGAGAAAAAAAAAGAGACGAGTGCTGTAGAATCCGGTCGATCGACTGACCATATTGGTCGATCGACTGCATTCCGAGGGAAAGAAAAGTTCGAAAAAAAAAAGTCACATGTTGCAATTGTTATGATTTGGTGATTTCCACTCCCATATTATCATTTGCATTCTTTGGGGAGTCAAATTTTGTGGAGATTGTGAGTTTTGTGCCTTGAATTGGCACCGTATTGTATCATTTACATTGAGCTTGAAGTTGGGATTCGTTTATAGTTTGGATTGTAGTACTAGCTTGGCTTATTACTCCTCATATCCAAATTCATTTTAGCCCCTTCTTACCCTTTACCTCACATATCCATATATACCTCGGCATGTGTCATGGTCATTTGTTGGTTGGAATGCATATGTACGGTCATATAGATCATTTTCATATTTTATTGCTGGCATGTCTTCATAGGTCGTAGTTAGGTGAGAGTCTTTACAAAATAAATTCTTTCTATCCTCTTATATATTCACCTTGTTCTTATTTGAGTGATTTGAGCGACCCGTGAGAGTCCAATTTGATAAGTCTCTATGGTTGACGGTTCGGCGCTTTTTAACGACTTCATAATTCGTTTGCATGATTCACATTGCTAATTGATTGTTGGTTGTGCATTAAATTGGTTTAGGCTTTACATATTGCAATTCGCTCTGAGACTGAACTCGTTCCATTAGGTTTTAGGATCGAGTCTAGTTCTTGCTTGGGGACAAGCAAGGTTTGGTTTGGGGAGATTTGATGCGTGTCCAAAATATGATGTTTCACACTTTATTCTACACGCATTTCAGAGCTCAAATGTGCAATATATGCCATTATTTCCCTATTTTCCTCTACTTCCGTGTTTTTGTCTATTATTGCAGAAATATGAAGAATTGAGCGGGAATCGAGCCAAATCCGTCCCTAAGTAATTAACATTGCATTTGACATGAAGTATTGACTCGAGGAATGAGCTTGGTGCGCGTTTCAAGGCCTAAAGATAGCAAAAGCATGGGTGCGTATTTAGTTTAACAAGCGAAGAAGCACTTCACAATATTGCAGCCTGCTTCAGATGGCAATATCTCGAGTTCTAGAGCTGATAATCGAGTGATTCCAATTGGAGGTGAAAGATTATCCTCTTAGCTTTCCAACGCCGCGTAGAACCCCTGATTTGACCAAGGAACGAAGAAATGGAAGCTGTTTTAAGATCGGTGCGCGCTGCAGAATTCGTCAGAATGCACTCTTTGTCAACAACCTTGGTCGATCGACTGATGCTTGTGGTCGATCGACCAGAGAACGGGATCAGAAGCTACTGTTCAGTATAGGTTGGTCGATCGACTGAGCAACATGGTCGATCGACCACTCCCCGAGCTGATACGAGAATTAAAAAGATCGAGATTTATCAAGCCCATGAGTTATTAGGTTTAGTAATAATAGTCGTACTTTTTCCTATAAAACGCAGCATGAACATTCAGAAATTTATAAAGTTTTTATATTAAGTTTAACATACAGTTCTTTAGAAAGAATTAGGGTTCAAGATTACTTTCGGTATTGAATATAATTCGCTTTGTCATTCGGCTTTGTTCTTTTCCTTCGCAATTCACACGGTACTCTCGATTCTATTCTCATTACTTTACTTTCGTTCATAGTTATCGAATTGCTAGATCAGTTCCCAAGCCGATTTGCCATCTTTTGTTAATTGTTTATTTTATCGTATTAAGCATGAATTCCGTAGTTTTAATCCTTAATATTATTGTTGCCTTTAATTTCACTATGAGTAGCTAATTTATTCGTGCTAGGATGTAGGGGAGTTATAGTGTAGGCGGCAAAATAATGAACACGGACTGAACTCGCATGTCAGTCGATCGACCGCCATACTTGGTCGATCGACTGACCACGTGAGGTTTTCCTTTCGTTTTAATTGTTTTAATTCTTTATTCGACGAACCGAGTGCACACGACTAGTTGAATGTTTAGGATATGACTGACCCATTAGATCGAGAGATAGGGACAGTTGTTAGATCACCAATTAAAATGACTAAACTATGCTGAGATCGAAAGATAGGTAAAGTTTAGATTGTAAGTCACTTTTCAGGACGAGAGTCGTATTAGTGATATTAGGGACTTATAGCGAGGTCGAAAGATGCTATTTGTTAAGAGTGGACCGAGAGGACCTCTTTATTTCCCGCCTCATGTGTTTTGATTTAGACCTGTTTAGTATGCTGCCGCCGAAACTATAGTGAACCGATCATCCTTGCACCCCTTTTGATATCTGTCTTATTCACGTATTTAGTTTATTGTGTTTGTTTGTTATTAGCTTTAGACCAAACCAAATCAAACCCCCTCACAACTGTCACCTTAGACCAGATTTAGACAACTGAAATTCCCTTCCTCCCTGTGGTTCGACTCGTGCTACCACTAGCTTCTGTTAGTTTAGCTCGGAATTATAAATATTATTTTTGATACTAAAACGACGGTATCAACTACTATACAACAATCACCACCAACAACCGTCACAATACGAGTACGATAATATTCAACAATCACCAAGCACAACAACATATTATGT
Organism: Silene latifolia; assembly: GCF_048544455.1. Lineage (NCBI taxonomy): Eukaryota > Viridiplantae > Streptophyta > Magnoliopsida > Caryophyllales > Caryophyllaceae > Silene > Silene latifolia. The sequence continues at coordinate 138,645,135 of NC_133528.1, read as the reverse complement.
GACTAATACTGAGTAGGGAAACCCTACCTGGAATGCAAACACAAGAAGACGATCTCAACAGCTGTCTCAAAACCTCTCCTCTACGAATCCTCTTCCTATCATATAATCACATAATCACAATCTAACATTAACAAATCATAAAAACCCCCAATTCCCAAAATTAGGGTTTAAACAAAGTCAACTAAATACTATAAAATTGGTATGTAGATCTTACCCTTGACGCAAGGAACACTATGATGCAAAGAACAAGATGATCCGACCTCTCTAGCTCCGGGATTGTCAATAATGCGAAGGATGCGAAGTACGTAGGTTGCAATCTCTTTTCAAAGTAATTAAGTTTGTAAAAAGTGTATTATGAAAGTGGCGGAAAGGTTTAAATACCAATTCGCATTATTAACAAAGCCCGACAAAACATTACCCGTAAACCGGGCTACTCGATCGAGTAACAGACGTACTCGATTGAGTGCCGCCTACTCGATCGAGTAACGGGGATACTCGATCGAGTACCCTACAGGTCAGAAACTATTTTAAACTGCAAAACACCCTTACTCGACAGAGTAAGGCCCACTCGATAGAGTACCCAGAGACTCATAAAACCGTAGTATTACAGTCCTTTTCCGGTTACACGACGATGATGGAGGCCTACGGGAAACTGACGGAGGAAGAGAAGGCCATCATTGAGTTGGGAGCCTTCGGAGCCTTGGTGGGAGCGTGGAGGGCGATCAAGGAAGGGAAGCTACGAGCTACCCTTTGCCTGATTCGAGCCTTCCTCTATCGGTACTGGGACACGACCTCGACCTTTCACATGCCCTTTGGGGAGGTCGGGGTCACTTTGGAGGATTACGGCAAGATTTTTGGTCTGCCGTGTGGTGAGGAGGCTATGGTGTGGCTGTCAACGGCCATGAGAGTGGACTCGGCTGAGGCTAGGAGGCTGATCGGCTGGAACCTGGCAGAGGGTGCTGACAGCGTTCCCGGGTTGGTACCGAGTACCTACGTCAGGGATTAATTTGCGGTAGGACCCTGAAGTTGGTGAAGATGGATGGGAGGAAGGTGGCTCCTCCTACTTGTATTGCAGAGCAGATGGCTCGTCTGTGGCTTTGGTGGTTCTTGTCTTCGCTTTACCTCGAAGAAAGGGGGAGAGGCTATCGACGAAGCTTCTTCCGTTCCTTTCTGACTTGAGTGACCTAGGTCGGTGGGACTGGGTAACTCCAGGTTTTGCGGTCCTCACTCGCTACATGAGGGCCATGGTTCATCCCGAACTGTTGAAGAAGGGGACTTCTCCTGCTACGGTTGGTCCTGGGATGCTGTTGGAGGTAGGAACCTTTGTTTTACATTGTGAAAAATCATTGCTTCTTCACGTACTTCGAATCAGGAAAGATCATTATTGTCTTATTTTGCAGGCGTGGGTGTACTCCTACTTTCCGGGCTTCGCGCCCAAGAGGACGGAGCCTGAGCCGAGGGCGTACTCAGTGGTGAGGGACTGGGTGATGTGTCGTAGGAAGAGCCAGTGTTCTTCTTACGACGTTTGTCGATGAGGTGTGAATGCCCTGAAGTTGAGTGACGTAAGTATCTTCAATCACTTTTCCTTTTATTTATCTATTGCCTTTAAAAATGATCATAACAATGACCCCTTTGTTTAGAGCCGATCATAGGAATGACCTTTTGTTTGCTTGTCTTAGTGGGTGCCTCGACCTTGGGTGGACTAACCTGATTCTCCGGCCTTCATGGCTGAGGTCCTTCGACCTTGGAGCTCGAGTCGGTTGCTGCTGAGGACGTCCATGGGACCAGTGTGGTACCTAGTCGAGCGTTTGACTCGTCAGTGCTCTCGTGACGCTTTCACGGATCCCGTCGATCCTCCACGGACGATGTTTAGGGAGCCATCAGATGCTGAGAGGGAGGCTGATTTGGCGAGCATTGGTGGTGAGGCTCTTCTTCTTCCTGGCGAGGAGTACTCCTTGTTTGTTCACCAGAGGCTGACGTACTGGCTGATCGTGGTAAGTATTTTACCTTCTTATTGAATTGACTTGACAAACCAATGAATGATCGTCGAATAAAGTATTCATTTGAATTTTGCTGGAGATCGAGGTGGCCGGCGTCGATCCCCGGCGTACCCCGAGACCCTTGATTACACTGGCGCGGTGGGGATGGCGACGATCTCTGATCTCCGTGACTTCGGTGAGGAGGTGACAGATGCTGGCCTGGAGGAGTGGCAGCACTTGCTTAGGAGGGTAAGCCCCCAATTTCGGTTGACTTTTGCTATTGTATAAGAATACATTTGTTCATTTTATTGAGAATCTTTTGTTTATTGGACCGCATGTGGCGCCATCTCAATATGTGGCATTGTAGAGGGTGGCCAACCGGCTACGGGCCATGGCTACTAAGGCACTTGCTGGTGGCCGCGGACGACAGGTATGAACCTCTTATTTCCTTTATTTTGAATTTCGTTGTAATTTCTCGCATTTATTTGAAATGGTTGAATGAAATGATTGAAATGAGGCATTTCTTTATCACTTGCAGTAGAAGCGAGACTTGGAGCGCGAGCTGGCACGGTCCCAGGAGGAGACGACTCGCTTGTTGAGAGAGCTGGAGGTTAGGGACGCCGAGATCGCCGCCCTTGAGGCGACCGTAGCTGAGTTCAGTGGCGACCAGGAGTAGCTGCTTTTCCTCTTTTTTCTTTTGCTGTCGTCTTGTGTGTACTTTGAACATTTTGGACTCTGTTTGGTACTCTCGGACTTGTTTCGGGCGAAAGCCCCCCAGTTGGTTGTACTTTATTGCACCTTGGTTATATATATAGAGGCCTGAGTGCCTTTGCTACTGGGTTGTATGTTGTTCCTGCAGGTTAGCTTAGAAACGGGTTTGGTAGGTGACGGTTTACGCCGTCATGCTGCCGAAATTTACACAGAATTTAGACGCATAAACATATTACACATGGCTTTAATAAGCGCAAAATGACCGGACAATGTGAAAAAATGCCCATAAATGAGCGAAAATGACAAAAAATGCCAAAAATGACCGGACGGTAGGGAGGGCTACCCTCTAAAAAAAATGTAAAAAGAAATGTATAAGTTTGAAATAAAATGTGAAATGAGGAGTGAAATGATTCTCCTAAAAAGAAAATAGAATGAAACGGGTAAGTGTGCTCGTTTGGCGAAAATATCGACTTCGTCTCGAAAAGCGTGCCCGGGAACTTTAGGAAACATAAAATCTGGTAATTGGACGGAATTACCAAAGAATAGCCTATAGGAATAGGAAATTATAACCGAAATAAATTAGGAAAGATCCAAAGCGGAAAACCACGGAAATCAGCGTGGGGAAGAGGCGCAGCAAGAGTTGCGACCCTTCGAAGAGGCGCAGCAGGTGCTACGCCACTTCCCCAGCTGGTTAGTCCTGACGGAGATTAGAAAACGGCTTTTAGTATAAATAGAGACGTCGGGGAGGATTTTATTCTCATAATTCCTCCATCTTTCTTCCGTCTATTACATAAAAACTCCCATATATTCTAAAAAAAATTCAAAATCATGGATGCCTTCGAAAACCGTCTCAAGGAGTGGACAAATGAGTTCACGAGTGTGGAGAAACATGATATGGGTGCCTTTAATTTGGGATCAATCTTGAGTCTCAAATTAGTGAAGATAGTGAAACCTTTCTTGGATGCTTGTCTCGACTATTGGGACCTTAATTTCCATGTGTTTGCCTTCCCTGGAGGCGATATCTGTCCTTTCCCGGAGGAAATAACTGCTATAGGAGGATGAGACCCAGAAAATACTCCTGCCATACCTTCTAGCTCTCAGGGGTATAAGGGCAAATTTAGAGACTTGTTGGGACTGACTAAAGCGGAGGTCGATTGTCTTGTGACCTCAAAAGGAGTCCGTATGCTTGACTTCATTCATCGATTCATAAATAGGGAAGACCCTTCTATATCTTATGTTGAGAGACGCATGGCGTTTGGATTTTATCTGCTTCATTGTTACGTCCTTCAAGGGCATGTTGACAAAGAGGTGAGAGGGGATCCTCGTTTCTTGAGCATAGTGGAACAAATGGAGCTGCGCAGGAGCCCAGCGTGCCTTTGCTTAGGGGAGATTATTCTGGGGTTGGACAACAGAAAAGCCAACCGCGAGCTTCCTTATTTGGGAAGTCTTATCATCTTGCAGGTAAGAACCTTTCTTTTTATTCTTTTCGTTTTTTTTTCGTCTCTTTTTCTTTTTCTTTTTTTTTTCGTTTTTTTTGTCTTTTTTTTTCGTTAGTTAGACATATGGGGATTAATTCCCGTCATCCCTTGTAGGTTTGGCTCATGGAGCGATTGCGGTTGATCGAGCCCTCAGTTAACGTTCTAGGATACCATGCCCGGTCGATTGTGATGAGGACTAGGCTCTACATGGTGGACTTTGCTCGGGTTTGCAACTATTGGGAGAACAAGTTGAAGAATGATGGAGGTCCCTTCATCCAATGGATCGTGCCATGGTGGCACCTCAGGTCAGTCACCGGAGTTTCATCCTTAGACCCTACTCGGTCAGTTCGCATTCCCGGTCTGGAATTCATGGTTTGCATCTTCCCGGAGAGATTGATGAGGCAAGTAGGCCTTAAACAGAAGATCCCTAAGCTTGACACAGTTCCTCAGACTGCATTGGCACATACGACAGAGATTTGGCGAGAGTGGGCTCTCAAGTGGGCTCAAAGGAACATGTGGTTCATACTTTCTCCTGTTGGCTCCTTGTGGGTATTTGATTCATATCTGCAATGGAGGAAGGCTGCTACTCCTGAAGAGCGCGAGAAATTGAGGAAGCACGAGCCTGTTGACTACAAAATTAGTGAAGTATAAAAGGAGAACCATAAATACTTGACTGAGGAGGAGGAAGCCGGATTCTGAGTCGTTCATCCGAAGAAGAAACCAAAGACCGCTCCTGCCGCGGAGATGGTGGTTGACCGAAATGGTAAGGCGAAACCGCGAGAGAGACCTTTGGTGATTAGGTCAGAGATAGCACAAGAGCGCCCGACTCGTGGTCGAGATAAAAAGTATGACAAAAATGACAAAGGCAAGGGGAAGATGGAAGAATAGCCTTAGTCGTAGTATTATTTATTATTATTATTATTATTTATAATAAATGGCGGGGTTTTTAGAATCATAGCCTAGCATTTATTTTTCTTTTTCAGCATTTTGTATTATGTGGCGTATTATTATTATTTATGGAACAAAGTGAAGAAGCTTAATTAGTTAAGAAACTATTGTCATTTTCTTTTATTTATTCTTGCCGAATTTCAAATGCAAATGCAAATGTCCTTCTATTTACATTTTAAAATAACGGATTGTATCCTGTAAAAGGATTGCCTACGTATTCATTTAAAAATGAAATCAAACCCTTGCGCGTAGTTCGAATAAATGTAAAAGAATAATTGTTCGAAGAAAGAGCTTGTAATGAACTTGGAAAATAAGCATGAGCTTTACTTACGCCTAAAATACAACTCAATTTATTTGATTATATGAGGATGACGAAATGTCAGAATGCAAGAGAATAATGATATGAGCTTTCTTTCAGCAGGCCAAGGGCCATTTTTATTTCGTGTCGCATGAGCGGCACGAAGGTATTACCCGAGGCGCGTGTCTTGTCCTATACTAGGCATAATATCGTTTCAATTGGCCGAGGTTGGTTGGGTTAGCGAATTCATTCCCGTCTAGGTCTGTAATCCTATCCGCACCCCCCGAAAGTATGGACTTGACTAAGAATAGTCCAGCCCAGTTGGGTTTGAACTTTCCACGTGGATCGACAGGTAGTAGAGCTCTGCTGATTTGAGGACTAATTCTCCTTCTTTGATGTTTCTGTTGGGAAATGTGTCCTCAACAATAGTGCGATCACATGATTTAAATATCATTATTAAATCTCATTTTAAAGAATACAATTGGGAAGTATTTATACTGTCAACTGGTCAACATATATCGGTAATGATTGGGCGACTAGAGTTTGACATTCTCTTGTCGTCGCGGTGGTGATCGATTGACCCCTAGGTCATACCTATAGGGCAACACTCTTAATTGATTATTTAATTAATCGTATAACGTTACGAGTTAATTAAATTACTTGAAAATTGACGGACGATTTTGGAAGTAAAATTTACGTATCATATTGAAATGTGATTAAATGAGATACGGTCTGAATGATCGAATTGTTTCATTACTCGGATGAAATTATTGTTTAAAGAAACAATCGGAATTGAATGAATTTTTGTAAATACGATTTATAAATTGGTAAAATATTTCGGCACAAGTAATTATGAAATTACTAAATCAATTTTTTGTATGTGACGTATTTTTATTAATACGTTGATTTTTAATATGTTAAAAAATACATAACAAATTATGTTACATGTGACATGTTACATATTGAGAAATTGACAAAAATAATATGGACACCATATTATGATTGTACCGAAATTAATGGGGCATTAGGTTAATATTGTGTTGATTAATTTATTAAGTAAACATAATGATTACCTAATGGTCTAGCCATGCAAGCCTATGAACATTGTTAAGAGCAACAATTTCATGCATTGGCTCACCCAAAAAGCCCCCCTACCACCCGGTTTTTGAGAAGAGAAAACCATGATGGTTTTCTCATATTTTTACCTAATAATATACAAAATGTTTTGTATTATATGCATTCACTTGCTCATCCAAAAACAACAATCCTAGAGAGAATAAATCCTCCTAATCTTCTCTCATAAAAACCGAAAATATTCAAGTGTTAAATAATATTTTTGGTTCAATTTTCTTCTAGATTTATATTATACTAGTTCTTATAATATTAATCTTAATTAAGAGAAAGCCTTGGGTATAAAGCTTAGGGAGAGATCTTATACTTAGATCTTGTTCATCCATAAGGGAAAGCTCAAGATCAAAAGAGAAAGGTGATCTCTTTTGTGCCCTCATAACCGAAAATCACCAATGTAAGGACATGATTTCTCCTCTATTTTATTATTGTTTGCATGCATAAAATCCGTTTTAATTTTATGACAAATTAATTTAGACATATATGAGTATGTTAGTATGTATATGAATATACTTTTCCTTCAATCGGTATCAAGAGCCACGGTTATTTGCATGCAAATCGGTTAAAAGTTTTTCCGAGTTATAAGAATAACAAATAAAACTTGTAAAATTTGTGTTATTATGATATATCACGAAATCAATCCATGCATGTTAATATTTCTGGTCCTAAAATGTTTTAGGATATTTTGGTTAATTTTTCGGATTTTTATTGTTCATATTTTACAATAATGGCATTTAAATGTGATTTTATGAGTAAAAATGTCATTTTTGGTCTAAAATTAGCTATACTTCGAATTTTCAGTTGATTTTTGAATATGTTGTCACACATATTATTTTGAGATAACCTGTAAATTTTCATAATTTTTGGACTTGTTATACTCGAAAAATGGATTTTTCATTGTTAAATTCGGATTTAGGAGAAAAATAGGTTAATATGAGTTAAATTTCGAATCTGGTCATAGAAAATTAATATGTTGTCACATGCAATTTTACAAGATGTGTGTAAAATAATTGGCTATAAAGAAGTCTTTTTGCATGATTTATGGATTTTTGAAGAAAAATAGCATAAATAGTGACATTATTAGTTGAAAATTAATAAAACATAATCTATGACTTAGGAAAAACGTCTAATGTTGCATTTTATTATATTTTTCAGATATAAAATTGAAAAGTTAGTGAAAATATTTTTCCTCATGTTTTATGATTATTTTAGTTAAAAATCGATAAACCGCAACATTGTTTTTCCGGAAAATTTCGAAATTTTTAACCTAAGATTTTGAACATTATGAGTGTCATGGTAATTTTCCAGAATGTTCATGAGTTTAAATTTCAAATTTTGAATTTATTTGAAATTTTGTGATTTATTTGAAGTTTAATAGCTTATTTTTGTAATTTTGGACCATTTATGAACAATTTTATAAAATATGGGTTAATTATGGTCAAATTATTAGTGAAGACTAAATTTTGAGTCCTAAGAGGTTAGGGTAATTAACTTATGCATAAATATGAGTTTATGTATTTTTGTGATTGTAAAATGTTGAAATCACGCAAATCCGTAAAAATCGAGTAATATACGATATTGACTAATTAAAGGCGATTTAGCATAAAATTGAGCATGTTCTTACATATTATAATGCTGCATTTTCTTTATGATTGTCATAATTTTAATTTATGTAATTTTGAATTATGTAATTTTACTTAGTATGGCCTTAGATTTTAATTGGTATTTCCCGAAATGTATGGGAATATCGATTCGGTTGTAATTTTTATTGTGATCTCGTATCACCGTTTTGTAATTTAATAGATTTATTTTATTTTAGTTACAAATGTATAATAGGAAATTATGTAATTTGTTATGTAATTTTTATTCATTCCGGAGTTCCCAAAGACGGATTTCTTCAAGAATGGCGATACATAAAGACGGTGTTACCTCGAGATGCGTGCCACAACCGAAGTTCAAGGGACCAATGGAGTTGGTTTCCGAATATGTAATAGTTAAAGAGTTTTTCTATTTTAGGAAAGGCCATACTAGGATTTTTATCTTTATGCTTGCATTTTATTTTATGTCACATGCATCGCTAAATCGCCATAACTAAAACATGCATCCTTATTTTATCGAGTTTATCGACCGTGTCAATTAGAATTATCGTAGTTCACCGCTTTAGTTCACTTAAAACGTGATAGATAATAAATTGACATGACCTCTCGCTAAAACAAACAATTGAGACATAGCCTTACCAAATAGTAGAAACCATGAAAACTATTTCGCGAGGGAGTGCACTCGGCTACCCCGGGGTACAAACCTTGTTACGTAGGGGAAGTGGGTGATGAATGTTAATCCACCGAATTCATATTGATAAGGGATGTATCGGCTACCCCGTGCCCAAGTTGATGTGGGTTTGGATAATGGACACATTTATTCGAAATTTGGATTGAACTCAACAAAAGTTATTGATAAGGGATGTATCGGCTACCCCGTGCCCTTGTTGATGTGTTTTGGGCTATAGATAAACATTAGAGTAATTTTATCGACCAAGAGTTCTAAAAGTAGAATCGATTAAAAGGTTAATCCACCGAGTTATATTAATGAAGGTTGCATCGGCTACCCCGTGCCTAAGTTGATATGAATTTGGGTCTTGGAATCATTTATTATAGTTGGGTAGAGGTCACTATATAAATGTTCATATCTTGTTAATTTGCAAGTATGATTTAAAAAGACAAATGTTAATATTTCCTTTCCTCCATATTTGTAGTGCATTACAATGAATCCATCAAATGCTACCGCACCGATAACTATTGAATCATATCACCATGTTCTTGACGACGTATGCTCCGACAATAATTTCGATACAACTAGAGAACTTCATTTCGGGATAGGTTCGGATGGAAACCTTAACTTCATCACTTCTTCTAAACCACCCACTACTACTAGACCTCGTGTGAGTCCGTCTCAGGAAGACTGCCTTATGCGATCTATAGGGTCTTTGTCTCTGGAAGATAAAGATGCCAAAGCTAGTGGGAGCTCTAGCAATCAAGTTCTTGCTTCAAAGGGCAAGAGATTTAAGAAGAAAGGAAAGAAAATCAAAAACTTCAAGCAAGTTAATGATGAGTGCCATTACTGCTATGGCATGGGACATTGGCTTAGGAATTGTCCCATGTATTTGCGAAATATAAGGGAAGGACTCATTACTCCAAAAGGTACAATTCCTAAAGAAATTTATGTTATTGATATAAATTATACTTCCACTACGACATGGGTACTAGATACCGGTTGTGGTTCTCACCTTTGTAATCATTTACAGGGTTTAAGAAATGTGGAGAGGCTTAGCAAGGGAGATGTGGATCTACGCCTTGGAAATGGAGCTCGGGTAGCGGCCGAATCCAAGGGAACTTATGTTTTAGCTTTGCTTAAATGGATTTGAGTTGTATTTGCATAATTGTTTTTATGTTCCTACACTCTCTAAAAACATTATTTCAATCGCCATGCTAGACATGGACGGTTTTTGTTTTGTCATTAAGAACAATCGTTGTACTATTTCTAGGAATGATTTGGTTATTGGCCAAGCTTCTTCCATTAATGGCATTTACATTTTAGAGACCTCAAATCCAACAAATGATATTTATAACATTCAATCAAAGAAACTCAAATCAAGTGACCCAAGTGAAGCGTTCATTTGGCATTGTCGATTAGGTCACATAAACGAGAATCGCATCAAAAGATTAGTTTCGACTAATGTGATTACACTATTTGATTATCAATCATTTGGTACATGCGAATATTGCCTACTTGGCAAAATGACTCGTAATCCTTTTAGCGGTAAAGGGACACGAGCTAGTGAGCTATTGGGACTCATACACACCGATGTATGTGGACCAATGACTATCACCGCTCGTGGTAATTATGACTACTTCATAACCTTCACCGATGATTTAAGTAGATATGGGTATATCTATTTAATGAAACATAAGAGTGAAGCGTTTGAGAAATTCAAAGAATTTCAAAACGAAGTAGAGAACCAATTGAACAAGAGGATTAAGGCACTACGATCCGATCGTGGTGGTGAATACCTTAGCCTTGAATTTAATTCACACTTGAAAGGTTGTGGTATCATATCACAACTTTCTCCACCTGGAACACCACAACTAAATGGTGTTGCCGAAAGGAGAAATCGAACCCTACTTGATATGGTTCGATCCATGATGAGTCAAACCGAGTTACCTAACTCGTTTTGGGGATTTGCAATCCAAACTGCAATTCTATCTTTAAATAATAGTCCCACTAAAGCCACCGAAAAGACTCCATTTGAAACATGGAAAGGAAAAGTTCCTAATCTATCCTACATGAAAATTTGGGGATGTGATGCTTACGTCAAAACTAAACCCGACAATAAGCTTGCCCCAAGATCTGAAAAGTGCATCTTTGTAGGCTATCCTTTGACCTCTCGAGGTTACTATTTCTATAAACCTCAAGAGAACAAAGTGTTTGTATCTTGCGGGTCTTCTTAGAACGGGAATTTATTTCTAAGAGACAGAGTGGGAGAAATTTTGAACTTGATGAAGTTCAAGAGCCACAAACCGAGGTAGAGACGCAAGAAGATGTTCCTTCGTCGTCTAACGCGGTTGTACCTCCTCCACTAAGAAGGACGGGCCGAGTTATTCGCCATCCCGATCGATATGTGGGACTTATCGAGGAAGATGGAACACTCGATGTGTTGCTTATGGAAAGTGACGAGCCCGCCACCTACAAGGCCGCAATCTCTAGTCCTAATTCCACCTTATGGCTTGAAGCCATGAAGTCCGAAATGGATTCTATGCTTGAAAACCAAGTTTGGGTGTGACACCCTTAAATCTAGCCTTAACTATATACGTAAATTCTACAGAAAAACTAGTAGGATATGTTTGTAAATGGTTCAACTAGTCCAAAAACCTGCAATTTCATTTACAACCAATTCCAACTCAAGAAGAGTGTCAAAAACCCTGCAACAACTGATAAACTAATTTACATACATAACTTAAGACGCGGAAATATAGTGATACAAACCCAAAATAGAAAAGGGAGACATATGTCCCTTCAAATAATATACAAACCAAAAGTGTAAAAGGTTTACTAATAGAATAGCCAAAACTAGGTCCAAGGTTCCTTGCTCACTAGCCCGTCTGTGACCCCAACTAAGCATCAACAACCTGTCAATCGCATTTTATACAAACACGAAAGCCACAATTCAGTGGGGAGTAACTTCGAGTCCTCCCAGCCACGAATCGTCAAAATTAATGTAACATGTAATGTAACATGTAAACAATTTGATAAACCATTTACTTATCATGTATTCTAACAAATGACCCCTAACTGACCAAACTAAACTATCATGTGAATCATATAATTCAAATAGTAATCCAAACTTTATCAATCAGAACCGCTTACATCTCACCTATTACAGTTCATAAAATCACCATACAAGAAAGGGCAATATATCAAAGACAGGCATAAGTTCTTAGTACGGTCAATAGTCACTTTGTAACTCAAGTCTATACCACGAGGTAGGGAAGGTAATCGAACCGGTATCTTGGCTCAAATGGTTACTATTAAGAAAACATGGCCAAGAGACAACACAACCCTAGCCTAAAATCTGCGCAGACCTAGACATGCGGATACACACCACCGCACCCAAGACTCACAACTTTTTTTTAAAACAAAGCGAAGTGAGTACCCTAAGGACACCACCGAAGGGTTGGCTAGTACTTAAGCTGACCCCATACTATCAAAATAAGTAACGAGGTCATGCCCCAACTTGGATAAACATCCACTAGTCAGGAACACAAAGGCTATCAAGCAGTGAACATATACTCGTCAAAGACTATAATGACCTATCTATGATGGAGGCCGAAATACTCACCTAGGACCTAGTCCCTAGTCCCGACTTGGATATTTTAGCCCACACCACACATGACTCACCACACAAGACAATTAAGACACCCACTTAACCATAAGAGGGCAAAAAGTCCTACTTATCAATATAAATTCTAGCATTCTATCATGTGAAAGGCTTATAATGTCTATTTACAGCATACAATCCCAACAGAATCCTCAATAAGTATTCAATACTAATTTCTAATTCTAACAATAGTAACCATATTAAAGGCTTCAGGGGAAACTAGGGCCATTTCTACAATACAAGTCACTATTAAATTCAATAAGCTATACATGTGAACAAAAGTTTGATAAATGGCCTAAAACAAGAAAAAGGCCGATTATCTAATTCATTCAACCGAATTTTTACCCGCAACCCCACCACTGCGGCAGTGCGGGTCAAATTGCGGTGACCAATCACTCAATTAACTGACATCGCATAAGTCAAAGGGACTAAGGCTCAGTTTTCGGCACAATCAACAAAACATTACAATTATAGCTATAAAATTCATTTTGTAAACTATCCTAACATATGATAACTATTAATATAAGCACAATTTTTCTACCATTAACATAACTTTTAGTTACTAGCATGCTTCAATTCAAATTACTACCCTTTTGTTACTTATTCTATTCTAATATTAATTAACCCGAAAAGACCAAGATTGTACGAAAACCCACGAAACAAGCACGGACCAGCCCGGGCCAACCCCAAGCCCGGCCGTGGCTGCCGTGAGCTCTTTGCCTGGCTGCTTCTTGGCCCGCCATTCACGCACCATTTCTCCTCTTTTTTTTTTTCATTTTTATACATTATAAGACCGTCTGAAAATTAATTAATCGTCCCCAAATTCAACTTTGATAATTTAAACTAACAAAAGGCATAATTTAAGCTAACAATTGACATGCATGCAACTATACTAAACATGTGAAAATTACTACACCAACAAAAATCACCAAACATACAAAATCAAAAACATGTGACGATCTTTCGTCGAGTAACTCGAAATATGTTACCTTAAGCTAGAAAAAGAGCAATTAACACCTTGAAAACCCAAACCCTAACGACACTAGCCGCTATCCTCTACAATATACGAGTCCCCGAACTCGTCTTCCAATCCTTCACCTAAATAAACAATTAAAACACAATAATAAGCATATAAACCGAAAATACCGAAAATTGGTCTTAAAATAACTTAATGAAAACTGAAATTAGAACATACTAAGTTGTAGATCGTGGCGAGGGATTCCGAAAGGTAAATTATGCGAAAAACGGACTAGTAACGAAGAAATTACGTCGATTTTGAGCTTGAAATTATATAAATGGTGTTTTGGTGTTTTGTTGATGATGATGATATGAACAAACCAGAAAAAAGAAAGAAAGGAAGGGCTGGTCAGCCGTGTAAGGGAGAAGGAAAGGAGAAAAGAAAGTGCGGGATTGTTAGTCGGGATTTTTACGAGTCGGGTTTGACTTGTTTCAATAATAATTAAATACGTAAGTCAAACGCAAATTCCGTCAAGACCAAAGTCTTTAAACACGAGATTACAATAAAATTGAGTATTCATACGACCCATTTCCAATTTCGTTTACCCAACGTTCAAACGAATTGTCATTTTCCCCCCGATACGCCCTTATTTCGAAATAAAAGATTTTACACGGTTTAAACTATTTTTAAACATTTCAAAACTATCAAAATAAATACTTTTCTTTGATTAATATCAAAACTATCAAAAGATTTTTGAATTATTTTTACTTTAATTACTTTAAATATCAAATTTTATTTGATTAATAAATCATTTTTGAAATATATTAACGGTCCGAAATTACGGGGCGTTACATTGGGACTTGGTAGATTTGCCTAAAGGGGCAAGACCCCTCCAATGCAAATAGATATTCAAAATCAAGAATGGCATAGAAGGACATGACGATGTCTACAAAGCTAGGCTAGTGGCAAAGGGATTTACCCAAGTCCAAGGTCTCCATTATGATGAGACCTTCGCCCCCGTAGCCATGCTAAGATCCATACGGATTTTGTTAGCGATCGCCGCATTTCATGATTATGAAATATGGCAAATGGATGTCAAAACCGCTTTTCTAAATGGGCATTTAGAAGAGGAGGCGTACATGATACAACCCGACGGTTTTGTTGATTCTGAAAATCCTAACAAAGTGTGCAAGCTTAAGAGATCCATTTATGGTCTTAAGCAAGCATCAAGAAGTTGGAATCATCGATTCAATGATGTAATAAAGGAAAATGGTTTCACTCGAAATGTTGAGGAACCATGTTTATACATGAAATTCAGTGGGAGCAATGTCGTGTTCCTAATCTTGTATGTCGATGACATACTACTCGTTGGAAATGATATTCCAATGTTGTCTTCTGTTAAGAAGTGGTTAGGTAACCACTTCCAAATGAAGGATTTAGGAGAGGCACAACGCATATTAGGTATCCGAATCTATAGAGATAGATCCAAGAGGATATTGGCACTAAGTCAAGAGTCTTATGTAGATAAGATTCTTCGACGATTCAAAGATGGACAAATCCAAAAGGGTTTGGTACCTATGGTAACCGGGACGATATTGAGCAAGACTCAATGTCCCTCCGAACCCCATGATGTTGAACGCATGAAGTTGATCCCTTACGCTTCCGCTGTTGGATCAATCATGTATGCCATGATATGCACACGTCCTGATGTCTCGTATGCCTTGAGCATGACGAGTAGATATCAAGGAAATCCAGGTGAGAGTCAACGGATTCTTGTCAAGAACATCCTTAAGTACTTAAGAAGAACTAAGGACTCTATCCTTGTGTTTGGAGGAGACACCGAGTTGCGTGTTAATGGATACACGGACTCAAGTTTTCAAACAGATAGAGATGACATGAAATCACAAGTCTGGTTTCGTATTTATGCTCAATGGTGGTGCCGTAAGTGGAGAAGCTTCAAGGAAGTCAGAATCATGATTCGACAACGGAGGCTGAGTATATAGCAAAGATCGAGAAGCGCCAAGGAAGCTATGTGGATCAAGTAATTCACGGAAGGTCTAAAAGTAGTACCTACCGCCAATGATCCCATCACTCTCTATTGTGATAATAGTGGGACGATCTTCCAAGCTAAGGAGCCAAAGTCTAGTAATAGATCTAGACATGTACTTAGAAAATATCATGTAATAAGAGATTTCATTGAAAGAAAGGAAATTGCGATTTGTAAGGTTGGGACGGATGACAACATAGCCGATCCGCTCACCAAGCCTTTATCGCAGGCTAAGCATGATGGACATGTTACGTCCATGGGACTTAAACGTGTACCAAGTTTTTGTTAGATTTTGAAATGAAATAAAAGTGTTGTTTTTGTTCATGTTCATAATCACATTTGTCTTTTACCTTTAATTTATACATTGTTACATCCAAACGGGTTGTAGAGACAATTGAACACCGTTAAAGTGAACACGGATTAACATAGTATTTGCCCATAGTCACTTATATGAGGTGACGTCTCGAAGTGACTAGAGTGTGAGGCGATTGATGGCAAGTTCAAGTGCCATAGAGTCATGTGTGATGACTAGTCGATCACATAGGCAGACATATTAGGAACATTTTGTCGGGCCTAATGACCGCTTATAGAGTTATGGCAAATTTATATAGCCTGGTCGTGGCGAGAGCTACTATAGTATTCAAATGAGTCGATTCTTTTGACTAAAGCCTATTCGCCTAAGATGGCACAGTTCCAGATTAACTTTGATTTGTGTTACTACGACCTTCGTAAATGGGGTCAAATGGGCATATTTTGGGTTATGATGGCTGTGGCTAGTCGAAGGGAATGAGTGCGATAGGAATTGTCCATCCCTAGTCAGGGTTATAACAATATCTCAGGGCCACTCGAGGAGTAATGAACTGGAAATGCGTGGCCACGCTCGGAAAGTATCATAGATAAGTCCGGTCAATCAGTTATTCTCCAGATCGAGGAAACCACTCTCGATATGATCACTTGCAAGTACGACCTGAAAGACACCTTGCATTGAGTGGGAGATAGTAATAGGACAAGAGAATTGGTGACGCACACTTGTCGAGGACAAGTGGGAGATTGTTGAGAAATGTGTCCTCAACAATAGTGCGATCACATGATTTAAATATCATTATTAAATCTCATTTTAAAGAATACAATTGGGAAGTATTTATACTGTCAACTGGTCAACATATATCGGTAATGATTGGCTGACTAGAGTTTGACATTACTGTCGTGCGACGGTGGTGATCAGTTGACCCCCTAGGTCATACCTATAGGGCAACACTCTTAATTGATTATTTAATTAATCGTATAACGTTACGAGTTAATTAAATTACTTGAAAATTGACGGACGATTTTGGAAGTAAAATTTACGTATCATATTGAAATGTGATTAAATGAGATACGGTCTGAATGATCGAATTGTTTCATTACTCGGATGAAATTATTGTTTAAAGAAACAATCGGAATTGAATGAATTTTTGTAAATACGATTTATAAATTGGTAAAATATTTCGGCACAAGTAATTATGAAATTACTAAATCAATTTTTTGTATGTGACGTATTTTTATTAATACGTTGATTTTTAATATGTTAAAAAATACATAACAAATTATGTTACATGTGACATGTTACATATTGAGAAATTGACAAAAATAATATGGACACCATATTATGATTGTACCGAAATTAATGGGGCATTAGGTTAATATTGTGTTGATTAATTTATTAAGTAAACATAATGATTACCTAATGGTCTAGCCATGCAAGCCTATGAACATTGTTAAGAGCAACAATTTCATGCATTGGCTCACCCAAAAGCCCCCTACCACCCGGTTTTTGAGAAGAGAAAACCATGATGGTTTTCTCATATTTTTACCTAATAATATACAAAATGTTTTGTATTATATTCATTCACTTGCTCATCCAAAAACAACAATCCTAGAGAGAATAAATCCTCCTAATCTTCTCTCATAAAAACCGAAAATATTCAAGTGTTAAATAATATTTTTGGTTCAATTTTCTTCTAGATTTATATTATACTAGTTCTTATAATATTAATCTTAATTAAGAGAAAGCCTTGGGTATAAAGCTTAGGGAGAGATCTTATACTTAGATCTTGTTCATCCATAAGGGAAAGCTCAAGATCAAAAGAGAAAGGTGATCTCTTTTGTGCCCTCATAACCGAAAATCACCAATGTAAGGACATGATTTCTCCTCTATTTTATTATTGTTTGCATGCATAAAATCAGTTTTAATTTTATGACAAATTAATTTAGACATATATGAGTATGTTAGTATGTATATGAATATACTTTTCCTTCAGTTTCTAGGCTTAACCCGTTTGTTGAAGGCTTGTTTGATACTTGCCTGATATATTTGCACATTATGTAATGCGCGCAATCTTCGTTCATCCAAGAGGATGAGTTCTTCATATCTATCCCTCTTCCAATCAGCTTCTGGAATTTGACTTTAAAGCAGGATACATAAGGACGGGATTTTTAGTTTAACTGGTTGTACAGCTTCCATGCCATATGTTAGGTAGAAAGGAGTAGCCCCGGTGGGCGTCCTGACTGACGTGCGATAACCCCATAATGCGAATGGTATCTTGTTAAGCCAATCGCGATAATTGTCGATCATTTTCTTGAGGATAGTGACGACATTTTTGTTTGCTGCCTCTACCGTGCCGTTAGTTTGAGGTCTATAGGGCGATTAATGGTGGTGCTTGATTTTGTATTTGGCCAACAATTGCTCGTTCTCGACCTGGAAATGTGATCCGTTATCACTGGTGATTTCATGTGGGCAACCATATCAATAGATGATGTTGGCTTGTATGAACTTTGCCACGTTTTTGGCGGTGAGACTACTGTAAGATGTTGCTTCGACCCATTTGGTAAAATAGTCGATAACTACCAAAATGAAACAGTGACCTCCTGTTCCGGCTGGACTGATTTTCCCGATGATGTCGATTCCCCAAGCAGAAAATGGCCAAGGAGATGTCATGGTGTAGAGTAGTTAAGGGGGGACATGTTGTACATTCCCGAAGATTTGGCAGTTATGGCAATGCCTAACATACTTGATGCAATCGGACTCTATCGTGGTCCAGTAATATCCCAGACGCGTGATTTTATTTGCCGTCATTGGTCCACTCATGTGAGGACCACATTTTCCATCATGAACTTCTTCCATCACTTTTTGTGCCTGTGAATGATCAAGACAACGCAAAACTACACCAAGAGGTGCTCTTTTGTACAATTCTCCCTGCATGAGGAGGTATTGAAAGGCTAGTAGGCATATGGCGCGTTGTCCTCTCTTGTCCATATCTGGTGGATATGTACCATTGAGCTTGAAGTTTAGAATGGCTTGGAACCAAGGTTCCCCTGGGTTTTCTTCCTCGTCTGTAATCTGGTGCACATAGGCTGGTTCTGACCGTCGTTCAATGCATAAAGGCATTTCTACCATGTCGTCTGGCATATTAATCAAAGATGCAAGTTTTGCAAGAGCGTCTGCAAATTGATTCTCTTCGCAGGGTAGGTGTAGATACGTGACCTGGTCGAAGAATTGGGCAACTTGGTCTATCCTAGCCTGATAGGGTGCTAGATTTTCGCTTTTAATTTTCTAAGATCCAGTAATTTGGTTGATGATCAAGGATGCGTCTCCATGAACCCGAAGATTCTTGATGCCTAAACATACTGCCGCTTGTAGCCCAATGAGGCAAGCTTCATATTCTGCCGCGTTATTTGTCCCCTCGAAGTCGAGTTTGACAGAGAGTGGTGTATGCTCACCTTCAGGAGAAATAAGCAACACTCATATCCCAAATCCTCTTAAATTCGATGCTCCATCAAAATAAAGGTCCCAAGAGTCTACGTTAGTTTGTAGTATGTCCTTGTCTGGGAATGACCACGTGTCTACGGCTTGGGTGTCGTTGATGGAATTTTCTGCGAAGAACTCGGCAACGGCTCGCCCCTTTATAAATTTCAAGGGTACATATTTGAGATCGAACTCTGAGAGCATTAGAGTTCACCTTTCCAGTCGACCATTGAGAACGGGTTTCTCGAAGAGGTATTTGACAGGATCCATTTTGGAAACACCTTGACAGAGTAGCTAAGCATGTAATGGCGTAGCTTCTTTGTTGCTCACACAAGAGTGAGGCATGTCTTTTCGAGAGGTGTGTACTTGCACTCATATTCTAAGAACTTTTTACTAAGGTAGTAGATAGCTCTTTCTTCTTTTCCTACGGTTTGTGCGAGCATAGCCCCCATGGCTGTTTTGGTCACTGTGAGATATAAACCAAGAGGTTGATCTCGTTGAGGAGGCATGAGCACTAGTGGTTTGGCTAATATCTCCTTGATTTTGTCGAATGCTTTTTGGCAATCGTCGTCCCATATGGCGTGGTCTATTTTCTTGAGTTTCTCGAAAATGGGTTCACAGATCATAGTAAGCTTTAACATGAATCGGCTTATATATTGCACCTTGCCTAGGAATCCTCGAACTTCCTTCTCTGTTTGAGGTTACGGCATTTCGATAAGAGCCTTGATCTTGGATGGATCAATTTCTATTCCTCTTTGACTGACGATATATCCTAGGAGTTTGCCTGGCGTTACCCCGAATGCGCATTTCTGGGGATTGAGTCTCATGTTGTATTTTCGCAATCTTAGGAAAAATTTACGAAGGTTTTCAATGTGCCCCTTTCTATCCTTGGCCTTGACAATCATATCATCAACGTACACTTCCACTTCTTTATGCATCATGTCATGTAGTAATGTGGTCGTAGTTCGTTGATATGTGGCTCCAGCGTTGGTCAGCCCGAATGGCATAATAATATAGTAATAGGTTCCCCATTGGGTGACGAAGGCGGTCTTATGCATATCCTTGATGGCCATTTTGATCTAATTATATCCTGCACACCCATCCATGAAGGATAACAATGCGTAGTAGTGGGAAATTGTCCTTGGGACTTGCCTTGTTTAAGTCTCTGGAATCAACACAAACTCGGATTCACCCATCCTTTTTGGGTACGGGTACTATATTAGCCACCCAGTCTGAATACTCAGAAACTTTGATGAACCCGGCTTTAAATTGTTTATCAACTTCTTCTTTGATTTTAAGAGCCCATTCGGTCCTCATTCGACGAAGCTTCTGCTTTACAGGTTTGAAACCTGGCTTGATTGGGATTTTGTGTTCTGCAATATCCCTGTCGATCCCTGGCATGTCTTTGTAGGACCAAGCGAAAACGTCCTTGAACTCGTGTAGGAGGTCTATGAAATCGGCTCTTTCAGTCGGGTTTAAGGTTGTCCCTATCCTAAGTTCTTGGGGTTCTAGTTCGGTTCCTACATTGATGGGTTCGGTATTCTCTATTACTGGTGCCCCTTCCCCTTCTTGTAATATTTCTTTAGCTATGTAAGGAGGTAATTTGATTGAGTATGGGTCAAGATCATCCTCACTATCATCGTAAATAGAATTGCATTCAGAATAACACAAAGAATAAGCAGAATCTGATTTATTCATATTAAATTTCGAAAAGAGTTGAAACAAAGAAGCCATCCGTTCAGTAGTCAGTGGCGGCAAAGGGACAGCTGTTGGGACATTTCCCAAGCTACTGTTACTACTTGACGCTAAGCTAGGAGAAACAAGGGGATTGGGAGTGACGACAGGAGGAGACTCTCTAATGACTTCTCTAGACTCAGACTCTGATTCCGACTCCGACTCTGACTCGAATTCGTTGTCTTAGGGTTCTCCTTTGAACATCTCTCCTTCTGCAGTGGTGACTTTGAAGAACTTTCCCTTGTTGTTCGTCCACTTGATCGACTTTCTCCATCCTTTCCGCTGATCTGGATTGGTTTCGGTGATTAATGTTGTGGGGTTGAAATGGTCGTCCTGAAGTATCATGGTAATGATCTCATCTTGTACAGCTCTGACAAATCAGTCCTCCCCAAACAGAAGACTAACGGCCTGTTCGTCTAAACAAGGTGTTTGACGAGTTTTGACGGTAGGTGTAATACCCCGTAGTTTGATAATAATTTATAATAATAAATTATGTAATTTGAATAATTAATTAATGGGATTTCTAATAATAATTGCAGATAAGACGTTAATTAAATAATAAAGTATGTAAGCGAGTCGGAATTAGACTTAAAAGCTAATTAAGCCTTGGGCCGTGTGATGTAAATAATTGGGCTGATTATATTAAGGCCTAATATGAGTAGTAGTCGAGATTTGAATCGGGATTTAATAATAAAATAAGTATAATAATTGTATAGTAATTATTTATTAATAATCGAAAAAAGGTAAAGGTTTCCTAATTGGCCTCATATGCTCTCTAATTCTAGACTATAAATACCTAATAATCTGAAAAGTAATTCATAAAAGAAGAGAAGGATATTTTGGAGACGGGAGAAGCTATTAGCGATAAAAGGTAAGATCGAAACATAATTTAATCGTTTTTTTACAATTTGATACACCGTAAAAATAAGACAACCGTATACCACCGTATAGACCACCATGATACACGACATTGACCTTAGTAGTTACGTTTGACCACCGTGAATCTAGTAATCCTGTTTGTGATCATCGTTGACCACCGTGTGTGGCGGTGTGGGCGTCTAAAGGGTGGATGTCGTGGGTAGTTAAGACGGGTTTAAACTCGTGTATACATGACGATTTTCCATGGGACTTGGATGGTTGGTCTTGTCGGCATTGGGCGGTCCTAAGGGTGTAATGGGGTGGTCGGAGGTGGTGCTTGGTACGGTGGTTGCCGGAATTGCGACCTAAGGCATACTTGTTGTATAAAATCGATGGAACCACTTATGTACTCGTTGCCTTGACCTGGGTATGGTGGGGAAGGATGATGGTGGTGTATTAGACCTAGTGGGTGGCGTCGTGGTGACCGTAGGTGGTGGTTTGTGATGGTGTTGTCGGAAAAACGTGAAAACAGGGGAGCGATTCCTTATGATGTTGTTGCCGGTGTAGGGTTGCTACTGGGGTATGGTTGATGGGTTGAGAGGAGGAGGGACCATGCCTAGAACCACCGTTGGTCAGTGGTGATGACGGTGGTGTCCAGAGGTGGTGTGATGTCGGGTAGGTATGGTGTCGGGTTTTCGGTTTTGGTGTTCGTGGTTGTGGCTCCTAGGGCGTGAGTTTGCGGGTTGTAGGGCAGGGTTGAGCTGTTGGTTGGAGGTCGTCTAGGGGCGTGGTGGTGCAGGCTACTGGTGGTTGGTGGCGTGGTGTCTCTAGGTGGCGAAAAAGGCGTGTTTGGTGGCTGCTAATGGGGGGTTGCTATATACGGTTTATAAACCGTATGAATAGTTATGTTTGGGGTTGTTTACACGGGAATGCATGTGTAATGGTAATGTGTTTGGTTTGTTTGTTTGCGACGTGTTTTGATTTGGGTGACTCGGGTTTTAATTGGTGATCGGGTTTTGACTTATTAAAACGGGTTTTTATAATTATATTTTACAAGATTATAATTAACATAATTAATTAATTAATAATCGTTGAGTCGGGTTTCTAAGTTGGGTTTGATGCGGATTTTCGTATATCATAAAAAATAATAATAATAGGTTATGAATAAAATATGATAATTAATAATGATAATTAATAATGAAGTATAAATAAAGTAAATAATTAATATTGAATAATGATATTTTATTAGGTGACGGAATTGTTGAGACGATTTAATTGAGGTTTCTACGTGTTGGATTGCTTTGCTTTGCTTTGCTTTGCTTGGAGCATTGTATACAGAATATTTGCTTTCGAGGTAGGGATAAATCCTACTCAACTCTTACTCGATAATATTTGGTTTATTGGATGGCTTATATTAAAATGAATTGATCATATGAGAATTGTGTTGGTAGATATCATTGAAATTGTTGGAAGGGAGAATTATATTATATATGTTGGTTATATTGTGGTGGAGTATTGTGGTAGTGTTAACATATTTATTCTGGCAGACGATATTTATCGTGTTTACTCGAGGCAGGCCCCAGATTGGTCTGCAGGCCATCTGGTGGATATTAATCAACTATATGTTGAGGCAGACATTACCTTTTGGTAATGTAGTGTGTGTTTACTCACCTTCGGGTTGAGGCTGCTCCGGCCAGGAATTGGCGGGATGATTAGTGTAACGAGTAGAACTTGGCTTAAGTGTGCTAAGTAAAAGGAAGGAGCACGTTGTTAGGGGGGTTGTGCATTGAAAAAGGAAATTGGATTGTTTATCGTATGTTTTTGTTGTTAGTATTTATTCCTACTCAACCTCGTGGTTGACTGTGTATTCGTGAACACCTGCGGTGAACCGTTTTATGGGGAGCAGATTTGACAGGTACTAAAGATTAGCTGACTGGGGAGCATTGGGATGAGAGCTCGACTTGGACCATAGTTGAAGTCTACATCACATAGAATAATTATATCACTTTATTTATTTCCGCTACGAGTTGTAATATTTTATATTAAGTTTTAGTTGGTTATTTTGCAATAAACATGTATTCACTAAAGTTTTAATTTAAAGTACTTTGGTTTGTTGTACTTTGTTATTCACTACCTCGAGAAACCTAGATGGTAACAGTCCTATTTATTTGGGAATGTCTAGCTAAAGGCTCCTAAATAAATGGGGGTGTTACAGTAGGAACCGTTTCTGGTGGAATGAAGTAGCAATCGTGGAAGACCTCGATTCCGGCTAGTTGCATTCCTTTGTAGTGCAAAGGTTCGGGAAACCCTTTGAAGTATTCTTGACTCCCCTCTCTAACGAAGTATCCATTTAGGGTAGGGAGGTAAGATCGCATTTGGATTCCTTGGTTCTTACGATTCTGAAATCGAGTGAGCATTTCCAAGGCTTCTTCCTTCGTGGGTTTGTATCCCAATCCTAGTGGTATCCTTTTAGAGTTCCCTTCTTTGTAAGGTGCAAAGGAATTCTTCTTGGCAGGATTCAATGGCATTCCTGGGAAGTATCCCTGAGACTTGAGTATGTGGTTGACCACTAAGTTGGAGTATGGGTTGAAGTATAGAGGTGCCAGCTCACTCTCTACAAGATTAATGCTATGAAAGCCCCCAAGCTCATATACTGGATCTGTGACTACTTGGTTGCTTGACATCTTCTCTATTACTGTCTTAATAGGTGACGAAGTGATCGTCACAACTTTGCCATCTAGTGGGATCTTGATTTTCTGGTGTAAGGTGGATGTTACTGCTTTGGAAGCGTGAATCCATGGCCTTCCTAGAAGTATGTTGAATGATGCTTTGATATCCACTATTTGAAAATTAACTTTTCGTTCAATTGGCCCTGTGGCTATAGTGTGGTTGACTAGTCCTACCACTTTGCGTCGCGTTCCATCGTATGCTCGAACACCTTGGTTAGTGGGAGTCCAATCTGATTCTTTCAAGCCTAATTTGTACGCGGTTTTCAATGGTATGAAATTGAGTGCAGAGCCATCATCTACAAATGTCATTGGAACGTTCTTCTTTAACATTATGACGGTGATGTATAGAGCTAGGTTGTGACTGGCGCCAAAGGCAGGCAAATCCTCATCTGAGAAAGTAACTGGGTTACTTAGTTTAGTTGAATCTTGAAAGACCAATTTGACCACATCGTCAGGCGTAGAGTTGTGTGCCACATTCAATTTAGCCAAAGCTTAAAGTAAGGCTTGTCGATGAGGAAATGAACTTGCCACTAGTTGCCAGACTGAAAGATCATCCTTTGTCTTCTGTAGTTTCTTTAACAAATGGTCAGTCGATGTATCCTCGCCATCATTTGGTGTGATGACATTGGTGTTAGTAATTGGACTGTTAGTTACAGGGCCATTTTGAGAAACATTTTGATATGGACGCCCTGAGCGAGTAAGGTGATCTATATCTTGATCTTCGCTAGCTTTGACTATATCTTCACTAACCTTGACAAGGTAGTGTTCAGTGAGGTATTCATCTTCATCGTCGTCGGCCCATATTCCATTGACATTAGCAAGTTCTCTCAATCTAATGATCTCGGCTTCTAAATTGGTTATTTGGTCGACTAGTCTGTCAACTACGATGACTACTTCTTGTATTATATAATTCTGAGACAGATTTAGTGGCACACTCTCCTTGGGTATGATGCTCAATTTGCGGAGGGATGCTACTACATCTTCTAGTTCTGAAACTTGTCCACTTACACTCTTTGCCCATGCAATAAAATCGGTGATAGTAGGAGAAATGGTAGAGTAACTCCCCTCATCTTCTAATGCATGAATCTCGTCTTCGATTGGAGAAATGAGGTGTGAACAATCCAAGGTGGATTCTTCATTTGTAATCATCAGAACTCCAAGAGGATTCTGAGTATTGTTAGGCTTACCTCCAGGGGGTATAGGTAAACGACCATCTTCGATCATGTCCTGAAGGACATGTAGCTTGAAGCATTTATCTGTATCATGTCCTTTACCTCTATGATATTCGTAGTATGCATTTTTCGTCCCAGAACTTAGACTTCTTTTCTGGGTCAGGTGTAGGCCCTATGGGTTGGAGCTTACCTTGTTTCATCAATCTTTTCAGAGCATTGGAGTAGGTATCGCCAATGTTTGTGAACTTCCTTTGTGGGTTATTCTTCTTTGATGATTCGAGAAGATTAACCTCACCAGTCTTGCTAGTAGAGCCATAAGAACGACTGGTTGAGCTTTGATATCCACGACCTACCGTTTTGGACAAGAGTCCCTTACGGATGTCATCTTCGATTCTTGTCCCTAGCAGAGTTAAATCTTTGAAGGTTTTTATGTTTTGGTACCTCAAGTGATTTGCATAAATGGGTCTCAAGTTATCCACAAATTTTTCCACGAGGGTTTCTTCATCCGGACGTTTAACTAATTGTGTGCTAGTCTTCCTCCACCTACTTAGGAAGTCGGTGAAGCCTTCTTTTTCATTTTGGGTAAGAACGTCATGAGTGCGCATGTTGACTTGAATCTCAGCATTATCCACGTATTGCTTAGTGAATTCAATTGCGGCATCGGCCCAAGTATCTATTTTCTTATATTCCAGAGAGTAGAACCATTGCTTAGGAATGGTGTCGAGAGATGAAGAAAAGATCCTTAAGAACATCTCAGGTTGATGCCTTTGATAGACATATAGTCTTTGAAAGCACGAATTTGGTTCAAAGGGTTTTCATGTCCCTTGAACTTTGGGATGTCAGTCATGTTGAAGTTGGTTGGTAGTTGAGCATTTACAGCTTCATACTTACGATTATTTTCCCTGTAGATGTCATCTCCCTTGAGGTACATTAGTTGTTCATCCAAGTATTGGAGTCGCTTTTCAGCTTCAGTGAGACCTATTGAAGGGTTGATTTCTTGTGGTCCAATGAAGGGTGGAAGGTTATCATGCACAACTTTGCTAGGAATATCATCTTCTACAGGAGGGAGTCTAGTTTCGACAACAACAATTCGGCCTTCGATAGCATTGAGGCGATCATAGGCTTGGTCTTGGCTTGTTTGGAGACGAGTGAGCGCAGCTAGGATTTGATCATTACCATTTTGGAGTTGAGTGCTGGCACTTGTGATACTAGTTTCAGGCATCTTGAAAACTGGATAAGAGATCGACGACGAATCAAAACACGATCGACCATTGTAGCACACTTACTCAAAGAAAAGACTCGACTTGTGAAGTGGGAGTGTGCCACTTGTGTTAAGTGTGATTTGAAAATGACAAAGTTTAGAAATGTTTGTCCTAACAACTGTAGTGTAGTTGTAGGAGTGTTAACTCGAAGTGCGGTTTGGAAATGGGCTTTGAGGCCCGAATTTTGACTGGAGATTTAGACAAAGTTTCGACTCATTTTGCGCTAATTTGGACCATTTTTAGAAAAAAGGGTTTACATTTTAGAATGTTTTTGGTTTTACAAAATTCGTCATGGTTTTGTTAACAAAATGGTGATCACATATGATACAAGCATTTATACAGGCATTATAACGGTGTGCTGAGTGCTTTTAGAAGGATTTTGGTTTAAATGGCGGGTTGCCATATCGAGCAATCAAACCCTGGTCTGTGGAGAGGTCCACGCCAAACATGAATAAGACCGGTTCCTACTCCATTTCCTCGAGTAGTGAAAGCCCTTTATATAAACATGAGTAAGAATCATGGTATGGTTGACGTCAATCACTATCCATCCTTAGGCCCAGATAAGAATTTGGACCGTCCAGACGAGACGATTGGTCGAATAGGTTGGGTTAGGCCTAGGAAGGCCAAATAAAATGATCTAACAAGATCGAGTAATGAAAACTGACAACTGTTTCATATAAACTATTCCCTAACCTTGTTCAAGTTTCACCCTTGGCAACACGTAAGTGTATTATGTTGGAGTAAGTGTCCCCGACAATAATGCGATCACAATTGTCGATCATTATGATCACATGTTTAAATCTCATATTTAAGAATGCATGAGGGAAAGTAATATTTTACAGTCAACTGGTCCACACATATCGGTAATGATTGGCTCACTAGAGTTTGACATTACTGTCGTGCGACGGTGGTGATCAGTTGATACCCTGAGGTCATACCTATAGGGTAATACTCTTAATTGATTATTTATTTAATCGTATGCCGATACGAGTTAATTAAATTGCTTAAAATTGACGGATGATTTTGTGAGTAAAATTAACATGTCTCATTGTAATTCGATTATATTAGATACGGTCTAAGTAATCGAATTGTTTTATTACTTTGATTAAATTATTGTTTACGAAACAATTGAAACAAGTTGAATAATTTATTATAAATACAAGTCGTTGTAATTTATAATTCGATAAACCATTTTGGTACAAGTAATCATGAATTACTAGTTAAATTTTGTATGTGACATATTTTATTAATATGTTGATTTCTAATATGATAAAAATACACTATAGTGTAACATGTCATGTAACATGTGACACATGACAAAATTGACAAATAACAAAATAAAATGGACCTTCCATTTTATGTGTGTACCGAAAAATGGAGGGAGGATTAGAGTTTATATTGTGTTGTTTATTTTAAATGGAAATACAATGATGACAACCCTACTCATAGCCATGCACACCTAGTCTTATCTTGAGAAGAACAAAGACCATGCATTGTCCTCTAATCCCCCCATGCATTGTCCTCTAATCCCCCCCCCCCCCCCACCCCAACCGGTTTTCTACTTGAAAATGGCAAGAGTTTTTCTTCCATAATTATTCAACAACACTACATGATATATTTTTCCTAGTGTTAGAAAAATTATTCTTCTCTACAATTTGTGAAAAACCTTAGAGAAATAAAACCTCACAAAATACTCCTCTCTTGGCCGAAATACAAGAGAACAAAACTCCATTTTGTGTCTAATTTTAAGCTTGTTTTAATTGATACTAGTCTCATATTAATTGAAATATTTAAGGGTGTTACCTTGGGTATAATTCCTTAGGAGAGATTCTCCACTTGAATCTTGTTCTTCTATCTTTGGAAAACTCAAGAACTAGTAAGAAGGTGAACTTGCTAGTGCCCATATTCCGAAATAGTCAATGTAAGAATTGATTTTCTTCTTATACTTTGTAATTGTTTTGCATGCATAACATCCGATTTAATTTTATGACTAAATTAAACTATCATACTATGAATATGTTAACATATGAGATTAACGAATCGCAACAAGTGGTATCAAAGCTTTATGGTTGATGCATGCATAATCGGTTTTGTTTTTCTGAGTTAATTGTTACTAACATATAAAACTTGAAAAATTTGGATTTATGATGATAAAGCCACGAAAATCTTTGCATGTTAAACTTTCTGTTCCTAAATGGATTTTAGGTCATATGGGATGATTTATGGATTTTATTGTTCATTATATATATTATTGGCATTAAAATGTGATTTTTATGAGGAAAATGTCATTTTTGGACGAAAAATAGCTAAACTTCGAATGTTTCAGTGATTTTTGGATATGTTATCACATATATTATCTACTAGTTTCATGTTAAATTTCATAAAAAACTAAGTTATTTTTGCATGAAATATGGATTTTACAAGTTTAAATCGGATTTAAAGAGTTTATTAGGTTAATATGAGTTATATTTCGAATCTGGTCATGAAACATTTATATGTTGTCACATGAATTTTTGCTCAGTGTGTGTAAAAATCTTAGATGAATTGAACTTCTTATGCATGATTTATGAATTTTTTGAGTAAAAATTCGATAAATAGGGACTTAAATTAGCCAATAATGCTAAAACATATTTCATGACTAAAGAAAAACGTCATATATTGCATTTTATCCCACATTTCAGATCTAAAAGTGAAAAGTTGATTAAAATTATTTTTCATCATATTTTAATGGTCATTTTTGTTAAAACCGATAACTCGCAACGATGTTTTTCTCGAAAACATTTTCGAAATTTTTAACCTAAGTTTTGAATATTATGAGTGTCATGGTATTTTTCCAGAATGTTCATCAGTTTGAATTTCAAAATTTGAAATTATTTGAAATTATTTGAAATTTTTATAATTTAATTTAGAGTTTATAGTTTAAAATTGTATTTTTGGGTCCAATAATGAACAATATTAAGAAAATCAAGTTGAATAAATGTCAAAATGTTAATGAAGACTAAGTTTTGAGTCCTAAGATGGTTAGGGTGATTAACTTGAACATAAATATGAATTTATGTAACATATTGTGATTTTAATAAGTTAAATCACGCAAATCCATAAAAACCGATGTAATATACGATATTGGCTCTTAAAAGGCGATTTAGCATAAAATTAAGCATGTTCATACATATTATAATGCTGAATTTTATTTATGATTGTAATATTTTTTATTTTATATAATTTTTGAATTATGTAATTTTACTTAGTATGGCCTTAGTTTTAATTGGTATTACCCGAAATGCATGGGAATATCGATTCGGTTGTAATTATTGTGATCTCGTATCACCATTTTGTAACTTAATAGATTTATTTTATTACAAATATATAATAGGAAATTATGTAATTTTTATTATTTTGTAATTTCCCGGAGTTTCCATGAAGACGGTATTACCTCGAGAGCGTGCCAAGACCGAAGTTCAAGGGACCAAGGAGTTGGTTTCCGAATTTGTAATAGTTTATTAGATTAACTATTTTAGAAAGGCCATACTAGGACTTTATATTTATGCTTTGCATTTTATTTATATGTTTGCATGTATCGTAAAATCGCCATAACTAAACATGCATTTTATTTAATCAAGTTATCGACCGCGTCAATTATAATTATCGTAGTTCACCGCTTTAGTTCACTTAAAACATGATAGATAATAAATTGACATGACCTCTCACTAAATTAATAATTGAGAAATAGCCTTACCAAATAGTAGAACCCATGAAGTACCAATTTCATAAGGGAGTTGAGCCGGCTTCACCGTAATACAAACCTTGTTACGTTGGCGAAGTGGGGTAGTAAAATGTTATTACATCGAAATTTGGATTGAACTCAACGAAAGTATTCGTGACCGTAGTCGCATGTGTTCCGGGCTAAAGATAAATATTAGAGTAATTTTATCGACCGAGAGTTCTAAAAGTAGAATCGATTAAAGAGTTAATCCACCGAGTTATATTGATAAGGGATGAATCGGCTACACCGTGCCCAAGTTAATATCAATTTGGATCTCGGGATCATTTATTCTAGTTGGGTAGAGGTCACTAGATAAATGCAATAAAACTTGTTTAAATTATTTACAAGTATTATTATAACGATAAATGTTTTGTTTTCATTATTCCATTATCTTATTGTTCTATTTTTTTACCTCGAATTATACGATATCATTTCAATTTTAATTCAAATCTCCATTAAAACATCGTAACTAAAGACAAATATGAATTTTCTTCTAAAACCTCGAGTTATCCATTGGAAGGATCTCTTGTGAAGAGCATAGATGAAAGTTATTCATGATCAAAAGGATTTTTTTTATTCTTGACTAACATATCTACTTGAAATGGATTATTTCTCATGTGCTTAATTAAGTTAAGTACTTTGAAACGTTAAATCATTTTGGTAACTAGATTTGTTGGAAATCAAAATTGACCAAAATATCGCAACCACTTCAATGAAAGTTTTAAGACTAAACGAAGGAATTGAAGAGTAGTCTTCATGAAATTCAATTTTGCTTCTCTAAGTAAAGACTCATTGAAATGAGTGGGAGCATTCTCTTAACCGTTAAGAAAAGGACGAAGTTCAAAGAAGTATAATTAGAATGGAATTGATACAAGGTCATGGTAAAAGTTAAGTTATTGAGAATAACGATACTAAACCTATCAATTCCGACCGATAAAGTTTCCATTTTGGAAGTGTTGGACACTAGAAAGGAAACTACCCTAAATTTTTGAAAGAATAAGCAAATTAGTTGTGGGACATCTAATGAGACCTTTTTCTCTAAATGTTTATTTGATTGACATAAGTTTTGCTAGTACTACTTCGTCATTATTAGAAACCGATGGTGGTTTTCATCATTGTATTTGATACATAGGATGATTAGAATATGATAACTAGCAACAAATGATGTCGAGAGATAGAGTCATTGTGTACTCAATCTAGTTTTGGGTTTATAGTTGTACCTTAATTATGACTATTAAGTACATAAACTCCAAAAAAGAATATAATTTTGTTACGATACAAAAGGGGTTTCACTTTTGTGACCCTATACACCACGATTTGATGAATGGCTAGCCCATTATCAAGGTAATTATATTCTAAACCAAACTAGAATGATATATCATGTAGATGATGCAAGGCTCAAATTGGTAACCCAAGATCAAACCTTAAATTCTGGAATGATGAATGCAAAGAGTTATCAAGTACTCTTGGAACCATTAGATTGTTAATCTTATGATATATGCGATCTTGTATTCAAAGCAAGATGTCTCGTACCTTTGGTTGAAAAGGAGATCGAGGTTGTAAATCATTGATCCAAAATAGGTTGATTATTTTCTTTTACCAACGATTTAAGTTGGCACTAATATGTTCACTTAATAAGGTAAATAGAGAAATCTTTGAAGAAGTTCAAAGAGTTCCAGGAATCACGATTTAGTCGAGATGGGATTATCAAAGTGAAGACTTTGATATAAGCCAAAGGAAATGTGATATAATATCACAAGTTAATCTCTCTTAGCACGCATTATGGGATAATGTGTGGTTGGATAAAGAAATCAAACCCTATTCGATATGGTTTGGACTTTAATCAAGTTACCTTGAGTTACTTGATCTTATTTTGGGGATTTTATCATTTTGTCAGTTATTTTTCCACTAAATCTAAACGATTCATATGAGATTTGAAATGGTAGGGTACCATGCGTGTAAGTTTTCGCAAGAAACAAATGCTCATTTTTCCCTTACTATAATCACAAGTACAACCGGTTTGTGCCTCGAGAAGCTGTCTTTCTAGAATACAAATTTATTTCTAGAAGACAGAGTGGGAGAAAATATTCAAGAGCCACAAATGAATTGTATATCGCAAGAAACTGGTCCTTCTTGACTACATGAGACGTTCTGTGTAAAACGTTGTTTCTTCGAAACCTAGGAGGTTAAACTCATCACTTGTTGAAGATGATGAATTAGTGTTACTTTTAAAAGGTAAAGAGCTTACAACTTACAAAGCAATTGTTTGATTCATGTTACTTCCAGAAAGTAACATATGACTTACATGAGAGGGTTTGAGTCACAACTCGATTCAAGGCCTAGAACCATGAAACCCCGAAACAAATTCCAAATGGAATTATTAGATTTTAAAGCTTGATTGGTTGCAAAGGGTTTTGCACTAGTTGAAATGCTTGAGTCTATTCGGATCTTCTTAGGAATTGTATTTCATTATGATGAGATATATAGCGAGTGAATCTAAAACCCACTTCTTCAAGAAGGAATGTATTCGATACGTGTTATGTGTTTTGTAGATTCTTACAATCCTAAGACAATGTGCAACTTAAGAGATAGTCTTAAGTAGGACATCATTAAGTTGGAGTCAATGTGTTGATCATGTTATAAAACTTTTTTCGATGGGTCGAGAAGTTGTGTTTATACATGAAGTTTAGTGGGAGTTACGGAAATTTTGATTAGTCTTATATATGGATGACATATTGATCATTGAGAATGATTTAAACTTTTGGAGTATTATAATACATCTTTAATATCCGGATTTATGGAGATCTATCCACATGATATTAGCGTCAAATAAGAAGTCTTATGTTGATAAGATACATGACTAGTTCAATCGAGTTGAACATATTTGATTGATTCCATTTGCTTCCGCTACCGGATCAATTAAATGAGTAATGATGTATAACACTTCATATGCTTTGAGTATGATGAATTGTTTCAAAATCGAATTTAAGTAATAATTACCAAATAGCCATATAGATTATTCTTAAGTTCTTGAAGAAGCATTAAGGATGTAAAGTTAAGTGTTTTTGATGCAATCGACTAATTTGTGTAAGGGTGTCACACAAATGACAATTGAGATTGCGAAAGGTTTCAGACAAAACCATATTCAAAACACGTGAAGATGGTTAAGGAACCATTGTGGCTATGTTATTTAAGAAATAGATTTGTTAGAATCGTTCTAGGCAATAAAGAACAATGAGAGATATTTACAACGGAAATTGAGTACACTTGCAATCATGAGATGTGCAAGAAGGAAGAGTCTCGCACACTGTCAAAACAGAGGGAGCTAATCTAAGGCAAGAGAGGCTATGTCTAGATTGGATCTAGACACGTACTCAAAAAGTTTTGTAATGCAAAGTGTATGCATTACAAATGGGAAACAAGAATCTAGAGTGGTTGAGTAAGGTGCAAGGAGTTGATAAAACCTACTAACCAAGGCCTACTCATATGCTTAACATGATGAGTCATGTCATTTCAATTGGATTGAGATGAACAACTACATTCAAGATCAAATTGGATTATAGAATATAAAGTAGTAATCAGGTATTGACTATTCATATGTGATAATCGCATTTATCGTTCGAGTTTTTACTTTAAAAACTCTTTTATTACTTTGTTACATCCAAACGGGTTGTAGAGACAATATTGAACCCCGTTAAAGTGAACCCGGATTAACATGGTATTCGCCCATAGTCACTTGTATGAGGTGACGTCTCGAAGTGACTAGAGTGTGATGCGATTGATGGCAAGTTCAAGTGCCATAGAGTCATATGAGATGACTAGTCGATCACATAGGCAGACTGTTAGGAACACTTTGTCGGGCCTAATGACCGCTTATAGAGTTCTGGCACATTTACATAGCCTGGTCGTGGCAAGAGCTACTATAGTGTTCTAATGAGTCGATTCTTTTGACTAAAGACTGTTCGCCCAAGGTGGCACAGTTTCAGATTAACTTTGATTTATGATCCTACAACCTTCGTAAATGGGGTTAAAGGGCTTATTTTGGGTTATGATAAGCTGTGGCTAGTCGAAGGGAATAGTGCGATAGAAATTGTCCACCCCTTTTTCAGGGTTAAAACAATATCTCAGGGCCACTCGGGGAGTAATAAACTGGTAATGCGTGGCCACGCTCGGAAGGTATCTATGGTAGATAATTCCGGTCAATCAGTTATTCTCCAGATCGAGGAAACCACTCTCGATATGATCACTTGCAAGTACGACCCGAAAGACACCTTGCGTTGAGTGGGAGATAGTAATTGGACAAGAGAATTGGTGACGCACACTTGTCGAGGACAAGTGGGAGATTGTTGGAGTAAGTGTCCCCGACAATAATGCGATCACAATTGTCGATCATTATGATCACATGTTTAAATCTCATATTTAAGAATGCATGATGGAAAGTAATATTTTACAGTCAACTGGTCCACACATATCGGTAATGATTGGCTCACTAGAGTTTGACATCATTGTCGTGCGACGGTGGTGATCAGTTGATACCCTGAGGTCATACCTATAGGGTAATACTCTTAATTGATTATTTAATTAATCGTATGCCGATATGAGTTAATTAAATTGCTTAAAATTGACGGATGATTTTGTGAGTAAAATTAACGTGTCTCATTGTAATTCGATTATATTAGATACGGTCTAAGTAATCGAATTTTTTTATTACTTAGATTAAATTATTTTTACGAAACAATTGAAACAAGTTGAATAATTTATTATAAATACAAGTCGGTGTAATTTATAATTCTATAAACCATTTTGGTACAAGTAATCATGAATTACTAGTTAAATTTTGTATGTGACATATTTTATTAATATGTTGATTTTTAATATGATAAAACTACACTATAGTGTAACATGTCATGTAACATGTGACAGATGACAAAATTGACAAATGACAAAATAAAATGGACCTTCCATTTTATGTGTGTACCGAAAAATGGAGGGAGGATTAGAGTTTATATTGTGTTGTTTATTTTAAATGGAAACACAATGATGACAACCCTACTCATAGCCATGCACACCTAGTCTTATCTTAAGAAGAACAAAGACCATGCATTGGCCTCTAATCCCCCCCCCCCCCCAACCGGTTTTCTACTTGAAAATGGCAAGAGTTTTTCTTCCATAATTATTCAACACTACATGATATATTTTTCCTAGTGTTAGAAAAATTATTCTTCTCTACAATTTGTGAAAACCCTTAGAGAAATAAAACCTCACAAAATACTCCTCTCTTGGCCGAAATACCAGAGAACAAAACTCCATTTTGTGGCTAATTTTAAGCTTGTTTTAATTAATACTAGTCTCATATTAATTAAAATATTTAAGGGTGTTACCTTGGGTATAATTCCTTAGGAGAGATTCTCCACTTGAATCTTGTTCTTCCATCTTTTAAAAGCTCAAGAACTAGTAAGAAAGTGAACTTTTTATTGCCCATATTCCGAAATAATCAATGTAAGAATTGATTTTCTTCTTATACTTTGTAATAGTTTTGCATGCATAAGATCCGATTTAATTTTATGACTAAATTAAATTATTATACTATGAATATGTTAACATATGAGATTAATGAATCCCAACATATTACTCCCCAACGGAGTCGCCAAACTGTGGACAATGGGCCACGGGGGGAGCTTGGGACAAGCGAATGCATTTGTGGAGTCGCCACCAATTTTTATGGGAAATTGGAACCGTTCGAATACCTCGTGTCATGTCAAGACACAAAGTAGTGACATGAACACCAAGAACTCGTTACCCTTAGCATTCTATGTCTAGAATGACTCTCGTGGATGCCAATGAAGATGGATATTCACAGAGATCTGGAGTAAGGGGTGAGGGTACGTATTAGGAAGTCTTTTTACTGAACACCTAATCCCGCCCGCCTCAATAGCGGCCTCTACTAATGATTATGGAAATCGTTCATACTCGATATGTTGTCGATTATATGCATGCAATGCAACATCCATCGTTTTGATCCTAAAATGTGAAATTTAACTAAGTCGGTGAACACATAATTAACACTCATTAATGTCGAATTAGGGTTTAGATTAATTACGTGTGAAAACAAGTAAATAAATCATCCGTAATAAATACAATGATAAATAAATTGCGATGAATGAAATTACAATAATTACAACGGATTAATTGATTTACGTCAAAAATACATTTAAGACGGATAATTTGAGAAAATAGAAGAAAATTAGGTTAGAAAATACGAACAGATTAAGAGTGATAATACGAATAATAGTCTATTAATTATGTAAAATAACGGATTAGGTCAAAGCAATAACGGAAGTTAAGAGACAGAACTCAACATGGAATAGGCGCAGCAATGCTGCGTCTCTTGGAAGAGGCGCAGTGGTCACTGCGTCTGTTACTGAGGTGAGTTCTGACTGGGAAGCCGAAACTGCGTGTTGTTAATGTTCATTGGTGATTTTAATGATTTATTCTCGATATTTGACTCGGATGAAAGTGATTTAATAGGTTATTTACATATGAATTGGGTCGTAAAAGCGATAAAACGAGTTAAAACAGGTTAAAACTAATTAAAACGAATTATAACGAACTAGGTCAAATTGATTACAAATTAATTAAGGTTATTTACGAATTAGATAAAATTATGAAGATGGAAACATATACAAAAGTCGAATTCCAAAGACTTGATATGAACAAATCGAATCTCTAAAACTTGTGTTTGATTTGATGACAAAAAACCGCAAATATTGATTATAAGGGATTTAGGTCGGAATTAAAGTGATGAATTATTGTGAATGTGTTAAAATTATTATATACGAATGAAATAAGGAGAAAGTAAGAAAAGACGAAACGAAAGAGACGAATTAACAGAGGAAAAAGGAAGAAGAAGAAAGGCAAGAACTACGGCGGCCTTAGGAAGAGGAGCAGCAGATGCTGCGACCCTTCGAAGAGGAGCAGCAGTTGCTGCGTTTCTTCTCGACGTCTATCTTCCGTTAATCCGTAAAAATACGTTAATAAAGGGGTTTTGAAATCGGTTTTAAGCATATTTTTGACGTAAACCTTACATTAATTAGTAGAAAAATTAAATACAATATTAAAAGATGGTATTTACACCCTCAGACTTACATGTTTGACGAAACAAGATTAACTAAGTTAACATTTTAGTGATTGCTAGACTCGAATGTATGAAGAAAGTGCCCTCGTAAGATGATTTAGATTAAATTGATTGATTAATTGAAGTGGAGTTGGTCAAATTGGTCGGTCATGCAACGTGACTGGTACTCAGAAGGATCCGAGCTTACGTGGTCCATTTGATCAAGCACATAGACGTCAATAAGCTTAGAGCACGATATTATAATGCAAAGGGAGAAGAGAAGGGCGGACACTCAAGTGAGAAATATGAGGAATGAAGGTCCCTATTTATACTAATCACACAGAGGAATTAGGGTTAAGGTAAAACTTTGGAAACAAATCTCGAAAAGATATGAAAATATGCAGAAAAGAGCTGGGGAAGAGGCGCAAC
The DNA here is from genome assembly GCF_048544455.1 of Silene latifolia. Lineage (NCBI taxonomy): Eukaryota > Viridiplantae > Streptophyta > Magnoliopsida > Caryophyllales > Caryophyllaceae > Silene > Silene latifolia. Next base: position 138,606,811 of record NC_133528.1, on the reverse strand, counting down.
AGCTGTTGCGTTCCTTCGAAGAGGTGCAGCAGATGCTGCGTCCTTTCCCCAGAGGTTTCCTCCTGCGAAAGAAAGATTTTCCGCGTTTCTTTTAGGGAATTGCGGTAGATCTCAACTTCCTTATTCTTTATCATAAAATTTTGGGATATATTTTGCCAAAAGATTAGAAATTGATTTTTTATAGAATAAACATCTGGAACATTCTAGAACATTCCGACTCGGCATTTTAAAACGTTTTATTAGAAAATGAAGCGGTTTTTGACCCGGACTCCAAATAAACTCTAATTACTATAAAAACGACCGTATCGGTGCGTAGATGACAACCAAGGGGTAGACACAAGTATTTGAGCTATCACTTGACGATAAACTTACGAACTATCATAAATCATTCCGCGTACCAAACATGCAACCCAATCATCACCGGGTGTTTGGCGAGAGGTGCAGAAATGAGGTATCGATAACCATCACTTTTTTCACATCAGTAATTAGGATGTATCTGGGAATTTATTTTTCCTTCATCTCCTTCCACAGCCTTTTTCTCTCTCTTCGACCCATTTCTTCATAATCATCTTTTCTCATCTTTCCATGATTATGTAGATTTTTTGTCTTTTTATAGTCCTTTGATTGAAAAATTTTCAGTTTTCATTCTTGATTTTTACTTTCTTAAAGACTAGACTTTATTTTACTCTACATTTTTGTGGACACGGGGGGCCCACGGGGGCGCTTGAGAAACAAGCGTTTGCATTTGTGGAGTCGCCACCAATTTATTGTCGAAAATTGGAAACCGTTCGAATACCTCGCGCCATGTCAAGACACAAAGTAGTGACATAGACACTAAGAACTCGTTACCCTTAGCATTTTATGTCTAGAATGACTCTCGTGGATGCCAATGAACACGGATGTTCACAGAGATCTAGAGTAAGGGGTGAGGGTACGTATTAGGAAGTCCTTTTAATGAAAACCTAATCCCGCCCGCCTCGATAGCGGCCTCTACTAATGATTAGGGAAATCGTTTGTACTTGATATGCTGTCAATTATATGCATGCAATGCAACATCCACAGATTAATCATAGCATGTGAAGATTATACTAAGTCGGTGAACATGTATTTAACATTCAATTATGTCGAAGTACGGCTTAGAATTAATTACATGTGAAAACAACTAAATAATTATCCAATACAATAAATAAATAAGTGCAATAATTAAAATTACAATAATTACAACGGATTAATTGATTTACGTCAAAAATACATTTAAGACGGATAATTTGAGAAAAATGGGAGAAAATAAACAAGGTTAGAAAACACGGACAGATTAAGAGTGATATTACGATTAATAGTTGATTAATATGTAAACTAATGAATTAGGTCAAAGCAAGAAAGGAAGTTCAGAGACAGACCTCAACCCGGAACAGGCGCAGCAATGCTGCATCTCTTGGAAGAGGCGCAGTGGTCACTACGTCTGTTCCTGAGGTGAGTTCTAGCTGTGAAGTCAGAACTGCGAATTGTTAAAGTTCGTTGGTAATTTTAATGGTTGATTATGGATAATTAACTCGGATGAAAGTGATTTAACGCATTATTTACATATGAATTTGGTCATAAAAACGATAAAAACGAATTAGAACGGATTAAAACGAAACAAAACGGATTAAAACTAATTACAAATTAATTACAAATTAATTAAGGTTTAACTATGGAGACGAAAAAGAATTAGACAAACGTGATAAACTGATGGAAGCATATACAAAAGTTGAATTCCAGAGACTTGATATGAACAAATCGAATCTCCAAAATTCGGGTTTAATTTGATGACGAAAACCCGCAAATATTGATTATAAGGGATTTAGATCGAAATTAAAGTGTAATATTTATTATGAATATGTATTAAGTATATTATATACGAATAAAAGAGAAGAAAATAAGAAAACAAAGGAAAACGGGACGGATTAACAGAGAGGAGAGGAAGAAGAAGAAAAGTAGGAACTGCGGCAGCCTCTGGAAGAGCCGCAGCAGATGCTGCGACTCTTCGAAGAGGCGCAACAGTTACTGCGTTTCTTCTCGACGTCTGCCTACTGTTAATTCGTAAAAACAGTTTGATAAAGGGGTTTTATGAGTCGATTTTAAACATACTTTTGACGTAAATCTTACATTAGTTAGTATAAAAATAAAATACAGTAATAAATATGGGATTTACACTCTTAGACTTACATGTTTGACGAAACGAGATTAACTAAGTTAACGTTTAGTGATTGCTCGACTCGAATATATGAAGAAAGTGCCCTCCTGAGAGCATTTAGATTAAATTGATCGATTAATTGAGGTGTAGTTGGTCAAATTGGTCGGTCATGCAACGTGACTGGTACTCAAAAGGATCCGAGCTTACGTGGTCGATTGATCAAGCACGTAGACGTACATAAGCTTAGACACGGTCTTAGAATGCAAAGGGAGAAGAGAAGGGCGACACTCGCGTGAGAAATATGTGGGACGGAGGTCCTTATTTATACTAATCACACGGAGGAATTATGGAATGACTAAAACTTTTGAAACAAATCTCTAAAAGATCTGAAAATACGCAGAAAAGAGCTGGGGAAGAGGCGCAGCAACTGCTGCGTCTTTTCCCCAGAGGTTTCCTCCTGCGGAAGAAAGATTTCCACGTTTCTTTTATGGAATTGCGGTAGATCTCAACTTCCTTATTCCTTAAAATATGATTTTTGGATATATTTTGCCAAAAGATATAAAATTAATCTTATGGAATAAATATCTAGAATATTCTAGAACATTCCGACTCGGCATTTTAAACGGTTTATTAGAAAACGAAGCGGTTTTTTGACCCGGACTCCAAATGAACTCTAATTACTGTCAAAACGACCATATTGGCGCGTAGATGACAACCAAGGGGTAGACACTAGTATTTGAACTATCACTTGCCGATAAACTTATGAACTGTCATAAATCGTTCCGCGTACCAAACAATCGGCCCAATCATCACCAGATGGCTTGCGGGAGATGCAAAAATGAGGTATGTACAGAGCCCCCACTTTGACTGAGGCTTGGACAAGGCAAAAGTTAAAGTATAGTCATCAGGTCAATCAAAGATTACAACCGGACAACTATGGCGACGCAAGGCGGCTCCAGGGGTCTGAGCCAAGGACCTGTCGTTGGGAACATTTTAAAGTCTATCGACTATTGGGGAGGGTCATTTAAAGTCCATTAGACTACATAAAGAAGCTCGCCAGCCATAAGAAGAAACCATACCTAAGACATCCCTTGGTGAAACGAGACTGAAGGCACTTTGGCAAAACTCTTTGATCTGAAGATAACTTGGTTTCTGAAGACATTAGAGGTCACAGGGATTCTGAAGGTTACTTGGAAGTTGTCTGAAAATTGTCTGAAAGGATCATAATATTAAGAACTACAGGACTTCGGTAGAAACTGCTGGGGGAATCTGCTTGCGTCGGCTTCAAGCGAACTCTCATTGTGAAAATAATAGGGTATTGATAATTCTTGATTGAATCGTTTCTGAGAATTTGCTGGCATCTGCTTCCAAACAAACTCCGTCTCTCGAGAAGTACAATTGGCTGTCATGGACTCTTGGTGGACAAAAAGGCGAAATTCGTTCGTTGTTGCAAGCGAAGTCTTGATGAAATACTGCGACGATTCCCAGTCTAGTTTGGAATAAAATACTGTGACAATTCACAATCTGCTCGAAAATAAAATACTGCGACAGTTCACAATCTGCTTGAAGATAAAATACTGCGACAGCTCACAGTCTGCTCGAAATACGGGTCCGGACAAAGAATAAATGTTAAATGGACCAAATATATGATATATGGTTTTGGAGAAGAGGCGCACCAAAGATGGGCCCACAAATAACGAATTTATAAAGAACTTTTGAAAATTGAACTGGAAAGGGTCTGGGGAAGAGGCGCAGGAAGAGCTGCGACTCTTGGAAGAGGCTCAGAAGATGCTGCGTCCTTTCCTGGGATCGTCCCTGTCTGAGTAAAAACTCACGAAAACCCGTGTTTTATTCATTATAACAAAACACAAATTCTTCTTAAACTCTCTCAAATTCCAACCATATTTCGTCAAAATTTGATCAAATCGTTCCATTAATCATGACTAATCAAGGTATGTATCTCATTCTTACTTTAATATTTGTATTTGCTTGATTTTTGATCGAAAAAATTATGGTTTTCAACCCAATTATTTCGAAAATTTGGGGCTTTTCCTCCAACTGAATTTGTCTTGTAAAATTGACAATAGAAATGGATAATAGGCAATGCTAGGAACATAATCATGTATTCTTTTTGAATTTTCGTCAAGTATTGAACATGTGAGCGAAATCGAGACGACTTCTCAGCTGTTTCGAAAATCACTTCGAAAATGGCCTAGGATTGCCCATTTTTGATGAAATTTAATTTTTGGAATCCTTGTGTAACGGGTAAACTTCCTACCATGTCGAATTTTTGATTTGTGACAGCTTTTTCAGGACACTTTTCCTAGGGCATAATCGCTATTATGGCGAAATGCTGCCGAAATTTCGACTCAAACCCATAATTAGGCTTGGACTTAGACTTGACTTGACCCTATTTATCACATGAGTGGTGGGGTTTCTAAAGAAATGACCAAATATAGCGATATAACTAGGGTAGAGTACGGATCGGGTATTTGATCCAAAGTGCTAGTTCGGATCGGATATTCAAATTAGAAATCTTGAGGTTAGATATCCAATATCCAAATCAAATGTCTCGGATATCCAATGTTCGGGTATTCAAAATAATCGAATCGGATGTGGATATCCATCGGATATCCATACTTTTGAATTTACTTTAAAATTAAGTTTGAAACACGATTATATTCATAGTTTTACATGATGATTTTCTTTCGTATCCTTATTCCAATGTTCTCGCTATAAAAATGAGGTACCACCTAGATATTTCACTTATATTTTAAACATTAATTAAGTTGTTGTATCAAATAAAATTTTATTTTCTCGAAATTATACTAGAAAACTATAGTTTCGGATTAGATCGGATATCCAAATGTTTTAATTCTAATATCCATATCCAAACCAAAACCAAAGATTTCGGATCAGATATCCAAACCAAACTTAACTTTCGGATCGGATATCCAAAAATTTGGATCAGATTCGGATCGGATATCGGATCAGTTTGGATAATCGGATTTTTTGCTCAGTCCTAGATATAACGCCCTTTTTAAGGCTAAAAAAGGCTTGAAACCACCTTATCAAGGCTTGTCGTCACTTGACGCGGCCTAAATTACTTTGACTTTGCAGGTGACGTTTCTTCTATGTCGGGGAGGGCTCCCATGGACGTAGATTTTGACTTTGAACCCCCTCTCGTTCATGAGCAGGTGGTCGAGGAGGTTTTCGAGGAGGTTGTCGAGGAGGTCCCGAGGCGGGCCAACGTCGGACGAGGTGGTCGCTAGCTAGCGGGGGCACCTGAGTGGGCTGAGACATGGGATGGTCGACATCTCATTTGGCAGTGGAGAGCCACCTGTCTTACAGGACGGCTTAGAGTTTGGTAGGCTAGACTTGTCATTTCTTTACTAATTTCCTTCTTTATTCACTTGTAATTTCATTTCTCATTCGCTTTGTGCTAAAGATAGCTTCTGAACTGGATTGATGCAGGAGGCCAGGAACCTGAGGTCTTTTTCCGGCTACACGGCGATGATGGAGGCCTACGAGAGACTGACGGATGAGGAGAAGGCCATCATCGAGTTGGGAGCCTTCGGAGCCTTAGTGGGTGCGTGGAGGACGATCAAGGAAAGGAAGCTTCGGAACAACCTTTGCCTGATTTGAGCCTTCCTCGATCGGTACTGAGATACGACCTCGACCTTTCACGTGCCTTTTGGGGAGGTTGGAGTCACTTTGGAGGACTACGGCATGATCTCTGGTCTGCCGTGTAGTGAGGAGGTTGTGGTGTGGCTGTCGATGGCCATAAGAGTAGACTCGGCCGAGGCCATGAGGCTGATCGGCTGGAACCTGGCAGAGGGTACTGCCAGCATTCCTGGGTTAGTGTCGAGTACTTACATCAGGGACTACTTCATGGGTAAACCTCGGCGTTGGTGACGATGGACGGGAGGAAGGTGGCTCCTTCTACTTGTACTGCGGAGCAGAGAGCTCGTCTGTGGCTTTGGTGGTTCTTGTCTTCGCTTTACCTCGGAGACAAGGGGGAGAGGCTCTCAACGAAGCTTCTTCCATTTCTTTCTGACTTGAGTGACCTAGGTCGGTAGGACTGGGTAACTCCTGGTTTTGCGGTCCTCACTCGCTACATGAGGGCCATGGTTCGTCCCGAGCTGCTGGAGAAGGGGACTTCTCCTGCCACGGTCGGTGCTGGGCTGCTGCTGGAGGAATGAACCTTTATTTTTCATTATGAAAGATCATTACCTCTTCATGTAATTCGTTTACTTCTATCATGTCATGAAAGATCATTATCGATTATATTGTTTTGCAGGCATGGGCGTACTCCTACTTTCCGGACTTTGCGCCCAAGAGGACGGAGTCGGATCCGAGGGCGTACCCAGTCGTGAGGGACTGGGTGGTGTGTTGTAGGAAGAGCCAGCGTTCTTCTTACGACATTTGTCGATGGGGCGTGAATGCCCTGAAGTTGAGTGATGTAAGTATCTTCAATCACTTTTCCTTTTATTTATTTATTCCTTTTAGACGTAATCATAAGAATGACCCATTTCCCGCCTAGAGCCGATCATAGGAATGACCCTTCGTTTGCTTGTTTTAGTGGGTGCTCTAACCTTGGGTGGACTACCCTGGCGCTCCGGCCTTCGTGGCTGAGGTCCTTTGACCAAGGAGCTCGAGTCAGTTGCTGTTGAGGACGTCCATGTGACCTGTGCGGTACCTGGGCGAGCGTTTGACTCGTCAGTGCTCTCGTGACACTTTCATGGTTCCCATCGATCCTCCACGGACGATGTTTTGGGATCCCTCTGACGCCGAGAGAGAGGCTTACTTGGCGGATGTTGGTGGTGACGCTCTTCTCCTTCCTGGTGAGGAGTACTCTTTGTTTATTCGCTAGAGGGTGGCGTACTGGCCGATCGTGGTAAGTATTTTACTTTCCTTTTTTGAATTGATTTGATAAACTGACGAATGATCGTCGGATAAATAATTCATTTGAACTTTGCAGGAGATCGAGGTGGCGGGCGTCGAGCCCCCAGCGTACCCAGAGACCCTTGAGTACACCGACGCAGCGGGGATGACGACAGTCTCCGAGATCCGTGACTTCGGTGAGGTGGTGACGGACGTTGGCCTGGCGGAGTGGCAGCAGTTGGTGAGGAGGGTAAGCCCACAGCTTCGGCTGTCTCTCGCTGTCTTTATAAGAATACATTTGTTTATTGCATAAGAATGCATTCCCTCTTTATTGAAAACCTTTTGTTTATTGAAATGCAGGTAGCGCCGTCTCGGCATATGGCATTATGGAGGATGACCAACTGGCTACGAGCCACGGCCATCGAGACACTTGTGGGCGGCCGAGGACGACCGGTATGAACCTCTCTTTTCCTTTACTTTAGTTACTCTTTTCTCGTACTTCTTTTGAGATGGTTGATTGAAATGAGGCATTTCCTTTGCAGAGGGATCGTGACCTGGAGCGTGAGCTGGCGCAGTCCCAGGAGGAGATAGCTCACTTGCTGAGGGAGTTGGAGGTCAGGGATGCTGAGATTGCTGCTTTGAGGCGACCGTAGTTGAGCGGCGATTAGGAGTAGCTGCTTTTCCCTTTCTTTTGCTGTCGGTCGTCTTGTATATACTTGTACATTTTGGACCTTGTTTTGGTACTTTACAAACTTGTTTCGGGCGAGAGCCCCCAGCTGGTTGTACTTGTTGCATTTTGGCTGTATATATAAAGGCCTGAGTGCCTTCGTTGCTGGTTGTAAGTTGTTCCTGCAGGTTAGCATAAAACAGCTTTGGTGGATGACGGTTTACGCCGTCATGCTGCCGAAATTTACACATAATTTACACGTATAACACATAATATGCACGTGGCTTAAATTAGCGCAAAATGAGAAAAAGCAAAAAAAAAGTGCCCATGGGTGAGCAAAATGACCTGAAAATGCGAAAAATTGCCTAGAAATGAGCGAAAACGTCAAAAAGTGCCCAAAATGGGGAAAAATGACTGGACGGTAGGGAGGGCTACCCCCTAAAAAAAGTAAAAATAAATTTATAAGTTTGAAATAAAATGTGAAATGAGGAGTGAAATAATTCCCCTAAAAAAGGAAATAAAATGAAATGGGTAAGTGTGCTCGTTTGGCCAGAATGTCGATGTTTTCTCGAAAAGCGTGCCCGGAAAATTAGGAAACATAAAATTTGGTAATTTGACGGAATTACCAAAATAATAACCTATAGGAATAGGAAATTATCACAATAAATTAGGAAAGATCCAAAGCTGAAAATCACGGAAATCAGCTTGGGGAAGAGGCGCAGCAAGAGCTGCGACCCTTCGAAGAGGCGCGGCAGATGCTGCGTCACTTCCTCAGCTGGTCTGACCTCACGGAAATTAGGAAAAAACTTTTAGTATAAATAGAGACGTCGGGGAAGCTTTTATTCTCATAATTCCTCCATCTTTCTTCCGTCTATCTCATAAAAACTCTCATATCTTCTAAAAAAGTTTCAAAATTATGGATGCCTTTGAAAACCGTCTCAAGGAATGGACAAATGAGTTCACAAGTGTGGAGAAATATGACATGGGTGCATTTAATTTGGGATCAATTTTGAGTTTCAAATTAGTGAAAATAGTGAAACCTTTCTTGGATGCTTGTCTCGAATATTGGGACCCTAATTTCCACGTGTTTGCCTTTCGTAGAGGCGATATTTGTCCGTTCCTGGAGGAAATAGCTGCTATTGGAGGTTGGGATCCAGAAAATGCACCCGCTATACCTTTTAGCTCTCAAGGGTATAAGGGTAAATTTAGAGACTTGTTGGGACTGATTAAGGCTGAGGTCGATCGTCTTGTGACCTCAAAAGAAGTCCGTATGCTTGATTTCATTGACTGATTCATAAACAGGGAAGACCCTCCTATTTCTTATGTGGCGAGACGCAGGGCGTTCGGGTTTTGTCTACTTCACTGCTATGTCTTTCAAGGGCATGTTGACAAGGAGATGAGAGGGGATCCTCATTTTTTGTGCTTAGTGGAACAAAGGGAGCTGCGCAAGAGCCCAGAATGCCTTTGTTTAGGAGAGATCATTCTGGGGCTGGACAACAGAAAAGCCAACCGCGAGCTTCCTTATTTGGGAAGTCCTATCATTTTGTAGGTAAGAACCCGCTTTCCTTTTTTGTATACATGTGCCAACCATTTATTATTTATTTATTTATTTATTTTTATTTTTTGTTTGAAATACGGGTATTAATTCTCGTCATCCTTTGTAGGTTTGGCTGATGGAGAGGTTGCGGTTGATCGAGCCCCCGGTTAATATGCCAGGATACCATGCTCGGTCAATTGCGATGAGAACCAGGCTCTACATGGTGGATTTCACTCGGGTTTGCAACTATTGGGAGAACAAATTGAAGAATGAAGGAGGTCCCTTGATCCGGTGGATTGTGCCATGGTGGCATCTCGGGTCAGTCACTAGAGTTTCATCCTTAGACCCGACTCGGTCAGTTCGCATTCCTGGCTTGGAATTCATGATTTGTATCTATCCCAAGAGGTTGATGAGGCAAGTTGGCCTTAAGCAGAAGATCCCTAAGCTTGACACTGTTCCTCAAACTGATTTGGCACATACTATGGAGATTCGCCAAGAATGGGCCCTCAAGTGGGCTCAAAGGAACATGTGGTTCATACTTTCTCCTGTTGGCTCCTTATGGGTATCTGATTTATACTTGCAATGGAGGAAGGCTGCTACTTCCGAGGAGCGTGAGAGATTGAGGAAGCGCGAGCCTGTTGACTACAAGATTCGCGAAGTAGCAAAGGAGAACCACAAATACTTGACTGAAGAGGAGGAAGAGGCCGGATTCCGAGCCGTTCATCCGTCGAAGAAACCAAAGACCGCTCCTGCTGTAGAAATGGTGGTGGATAGAAATGGCAAGGCTAGACCGCGAGAGAGGCCTTTGGTGATTAGGTCCGAGATAGCACAAGAACGCCCGGCTCGTGGTCGAGACAAGAAGTACGATAGGAATGACAAAGGCAAAGGAAAGATGGAAGAATAGCCTTAGTCGTATTATTATTTATTATTATTATTATTATTTGTAATAAATGGCGAGGTTTTAGAATCCTAGCTTAAGTTTATTTCCAGCATTTTATATTATGTGGCGTATTAGTATTATTTATGGAACAAAATGAATAAAAGATTAATTAGTTAAGAAACCGTTGTCATTTTCTTTTATTATTCTTGTCGAATTTCGAATGCAAATGCAAATGTCCTTCTATTTACACTTTGAAATAACGAGTTGTATCCTGTGAAGGATTGCCTACGTATTCATTTAAAAAATGAAATCAAACCCTTGCGCGTAGTTCTAGTAAATGTAAAAGAATAATTGTTCAAAGCAAGAGCTTGTAATTAACTTAGAAAATAAGCAAGAGATTTACTTACTCCTAAAATACAACTCAATTTTGATGATATGAGGATGACGAAATGCCAAAATGCAAGAGCATAATGACATAAGCTTTATTTCAGCAAGCCAAGGGCCATGTTTATTTCGTGTCGCATGAGCGGCACGTGGGTGTTACGCGAGGCGCGTGTCTTGTTCTAAACTAGGCATAATATCGTTCTAGTTGATCGAGGTTGGTTGGGTTAGCAAATTCATTCCCATCTAGGTCTGTAATCCTAACCGCACCCCCGAGAGAGTATGGATTTGACTAAGAAAGGGTCGGCCCAATTGGGTTTAAATTTTCCATGTGGATCAACAGGTAGTAGAGCTCTGACTGATTTGAGGACTAAGTCTCCTTCTTTTATGTTCCTGGGCCTAACCCGTTTGTTAAAGGCTCATTTGATACGTACCTGATACGTTTGCACATTATGTAATGCGCACAACCTTCGTTCATCCAAGAGGATGAGTTCTTCATATCTGTCCCTTTTCCAACCAGCTTCTGGAATTCGACTTTCAAGCAGAATACGTAAGGACGGGATTTCTAGTTCAACTGGTTGTACAGCTTCCATGCCATATGTCAAGTAGAAAGTAGTATCCCCGGTGAGCGTCCTGGCTGACGTGCGATAACCCCATAATACGAATGGTATCTTGTTGGGCCAATCGCGATAATTGTCGGTCATTTTCTTGAGGATAGTGATGACATTTTTGTTTGCTGCCTCTACCGCGCTGTTAGTTTGAGGTCTGTAGGGCGAGGAATGGTGGTGCTTGATTTTGTATTTGGCCAACAATTGCTCGGTCTCGGCCTGGAAATGTGATCCGTTGTCACTAATGATTTCATGTGGGCAACCATATCGACAGATGATGTTGGCTTGTGTGAACTTTGCCACGTTTTTGGTGGTGAGACTACTGTAAGATGTTGCTTCGACCCATTTGGTAAAATAGTCGATAGCTACCAAAATGAAACAGTGACCTCTTGTTCCGGCTGGAGTGACTTTCCTGATGATATCGATTCCCCAAGCAAAAAATGGCCAAGGAGATGTCATGGTGTAAAGCAGTGAAGGAGGGACGTGTTGCACATTCCCGAAGATTTCGCAGTTATGGCAGTGTCTGACGTATTAGATACAGTCCGACTCCATCGTGGTCCAGTAATACCCTAGACGCGTGATTTTCTTTGCCATCATAGGTCCACTCATGTGAGGACCACATTCTCCGTCATGAACCCTTTCCATCACTTTTTGTGCTTGCGAATGATCAAGGCAACGCAAGACTACACCAAGAGGTGTTCTTTTGTACAATTCTCCCTGTATGAGGAGGTATTGAGAGGCTAGTAGGCATATAGCACGTTGTCCTCTCTTGTCCATATCTGGTGGATATGTACCATTGAGTTTAAAGTTTAGAATTGCTTGAAACCAAGGTTCCCCTGGATTTTCTTCCTCATCTGTAATTTGGTGCACATAGGCTGGTTCTGACCGTCGTTAAATGCATAAAGGCATTTCTACCATGTTGTCTGGCATATTAATCAAACAAGCAAGTTTTGCAAGAGCATCTGCAAATTGATTCTCTTCGCGAGGTAGGCGTAGATAAGTGACCTGATCGAAGAATTGTGCAACTTGATTTATTCTAGCTTGATAGGGCGCTAGACTTTCACTTCGAATTTTCCAAGATCTAGTAATTTAATTGATGATCAAGGATGAGTCTCCTTGGATTATAAGGTTCTTAATGCCTAAATTTACTGCCGCTTGTAGACCGATGAGACAGGCTTCATATTCTGCTGCATTATTTGTCACCTCGAAGTCGAGTTTGACAGAGAGTGGTGTATGCTCACCTTCAGGAGAAATGAGCAACACTCCTATTCCAAACCCTCTTAGGTTCGATGCTCAATCAAAATAAGATCCCATGAGTCTACACTAGTTTGTAAGATGTCCTCATCTGGAAATGACCACGTGTCTACTGCTTGAGTGTCGTTGATAGGATTATCTGCGAAGAATTCAGCAACGACGCGTCCTTTTATAACTTTCAGTGGTACATATTTGAGATCGAAATCTGAGAGCATTAAGGTCCACCTTGCCAATCGAGCATTAAGAACGGGTTTCTCGAAAAGGTATTTGACACGATCCATTTTAGAGTACACCTTAACAGAGTAGCTAAGCATGTAATGGCGTAACTTCTTTGTGGCCCACACAAGAGCAAGGCATATTTTTTTGGAGAGGTGTGTACTTACACTCGTATTCTATGAACTTCTTACTAAGGTAGTATATGGCTCTCTCTTCTTTTCCCTCAGTTTGTGCGAGCATAGCCCTTATGGCTGTTTCGGTCACTGTGAGATATAAACCAAGAGGTTGATCTCGCTGAGAAGGCATGAGCAGTGGCGGCTTAGCTAATATTTCATTAATTCTGTCAAATGCTTTTTGGCAATCATCGTCCCATATGGTATTATCTGTTTTCTTGAGCTTTTTGAAAATGGATTCGCAGATCATAGTAACCTTGGATATGAATCGGGTTATGTATTGGACCTTGCCTAGAAATCCCTTAACCTCCTTCTCTGTCTGTGGTTGCGGCATTTCAATTAGAGCCTTGATCTTGGATGGATCAATTTCTATTCCTCTTTGACTGACGACGTATCCCAGGAGTTTTCCCGACATTACCCCGAATGCACATTTCGAGGGATTGAGCCTCATGTTATACTTTCGTAATCTTAGGAAGAATTTACAAAGGTTGTCAATGTGCCCCTTCCTATCCTTGGATTTGACAATCATGTCATCAACGTACACTTCTACTTCTTTATGCATCATGTCATGTACCAATGTAGTCGCAGTTCGTTGATATGTAGCTCCAGCATTGATTAGCCCGAATAGCATAACAGTATAGCAATAGGTGCCCCATTGAGTGACGAAGGCGGTCTTATGCATATCTTCTATGGCCATTTTGATCTGATTATACCCTGCATATCTGTCCATAAAGGACAACAATGTGTGGTCTGCTGTATTATCTACCAGTATGTCGATGTGTGGTAGAAGGAAGTCGTCTTTGGAACTTGCCTTGTTTAAGTCTCTGACATCAACACAAACTCGGATTCGCCCATCCTTTTTAGGTACGGGTACTATGTTAGCCACCCAGTTTGAATACTCGAAAACTTTGATGAATCCGACTTTGAATTGTTTATCGACTTCTTCTTTGATCTTAAGAGCCCATTCGGTCCTCATTCGACGAAGCTTCTGCTTTACAGGTTTGAAACCTGGTTTGATTAGGATTCTGTGTTCTTCAATATCCATGTCGATCCCTGGCATGTCTTTGTAGGACCAAGCGAAAATGTCCTTGAACTCATGTAGGAAGTCTATGAAATCGACCCTTTCAATTGGGTTTAAGGTTGTCCCTATCCTAAGTTCTTGGGGTTCTAGTTCGGTTCCCACGTTGATGGGTTCGGTGTTCTCTATTACTGGTGCCCCTTCCCCCTCTTGTAATATTTCTTTAACTATGTAGGGAGGTAGGTCGATTGAGTCTGAGTCAGGAGCATCCTCATTATCATCGTAAATAGAATTGCCTTCAGAATAACACAAAGAGTAAGCAGAATCTGATTTATTCATATTAAATTTTGAAAAGAGTTGAAACAAAAAAGCCATCTGTTCAGTAGTCAGTGGCGGTAAAGGGACAGCTGCTGGGACATTTCCCAAGCTATTGTTACTACTTTACGTTATGCTAGAAGAAACAAGGGGATTGGGTGTGACGACATTAGGAGATACTCTAGGGACCTCTCTAGACTCAGACTCTGATTCCGACTCCGATTCTGACTCTGACTCGAATTTGTTGTCTTCGGGTTCTCCCTTGAACATCTCTCCTTCTCCAGTTGTGACCTTGATGAGCTTTCCTTGGTTGTTCGTCCACTTAATCGACTTTCTCCATCCTTTCTGCTTATTTGAATTGGCTTCGGTGATCAATGTCGTGGGTTTGAAGTGGTCATCTTGAAGTATTATCATGGTAATGATCTCATCATAGGCGCCTCTAACGAATCGGTCCTCTCCAAACAGAAGGCTAACAGCCTGTTCGTCTAAACAAGGTGTTTGACGAGCTTTGACGGTAGGAACCGTTTCTGGATGAATGAAGTAGAAATCGTGGAAGACCTTGATTCCGGCTAGTTGCATTCCCTTGTAGTGCCAAGGTTCGGGAAACCCGTGGAATTATTCTTGATTCCCTTCTCTAACGAAGTATCCATTAAAGGTAGGGAGGTAAGATCGCATTTGGATTCCTTGGTTCTTACGATTCTTAAATTCAGTGAGCATTTCCAAAGCTTCTTCTTTTGTGGGTTTGTACCCTAATCCTAGTGGTATCCTTTGAGAGTTTCCTTATTTGTATGGTGCAAATGTATTCTTCTTAGTAGGATTCAATGGCATTCCCGGGAAGTATCCCTGAGACTTGAGTATGTGGTTAACCACTAAATTGGAGTATGGGTTGAAGTATAGAGGTGTCAATTCGCTCTCTACGAGGTTTATGCTATGAAAGCCCCTAAGCTCATATACTGGATCTGTGACTACTTGGTTGCTTGACATCTTCTATATTACTGCCTTGATTGGTGGCGAAGTGATCGTCACTACCTTGCCATCTAGTGGGATCTTGATTTTCTGGTGCAAGGTGGACATTACTGCTTTGGAAGCATGAATCCAAGGCCTTCCCCAGAAGTATGTTAAATGATGCTTCGATATCCACTATCTGAAAGTTAACCTTTCGCTCAATCGGCCATGTGGCTATAGTGAGGTTGACTAGCCCTATTACTTTGCGTCGTGTTCCATCGTATGCTCGAACACCTTGATTGGTAGGAGACCAATCTGATTCTTTCATGCCCAGTTTATATGTTGTCTTTAGTGGTATGACATTTACTATAGAGCCATCATCTACCAAAGTCATTGGTATATTGTTCTTTAAGCATGTGACGGTAATGTATAGAGCAAGGTTATGACTGGCGCCGAAAGGAGGCAAATCCTCATCTGAAAAAGTAACTGGGTTACTTAGTTTAACTGAATCCTGGAAGACTAAATTGACTATATCGTCAGGTGTGGAGTTGTGCGCTACATTTAATTTAGCCAAGACTCGCAGTAAAGCTTGACGATGGGGAAACGAACTTGCAACTAGTTGCCAGACTGAAAGATCAGCCTTTGTCTTCTGTAGTTGTTTCAACAAGTGGTCAGTAGATGTATCTTCGCCATCATTTGGTGTGATGACATTGGTGTTAGTAACTGGACCATTAGTTATAGGGCCATTCTGAGAAATACTTTGATACGGACGCCCCGAACGAGTAAGGTGGTCTATATCTTGATCATCGCTAGCTTTGACAATATCCTCACTAACTTTGACTAGATAGTGTTCAGTGAGGTATTCATCTTCATCGTCATCGGCCCATATTCCATTGACGATAGTAAGCTCTCTCAATTTGATGATCTCGGCTTTTAAACTGACTATTTGATCGAGTAGACTATCAACCATGGTGACTACCTCTTGCATTGTAGCATCTCGAGATAGGTTTAGTGGCACACTTTCCTTGGTATGCTGTGTGGATTGCGGAGGGATGCTACTACTTCTTCCAGTTTTGAGACTTGCAAAATCTTTGCCCATGCAATAAAATCAGCGATGGTAGGAGAAATGGTGGAATAACTCCCCTCATCTTCTAACGCATGAATCTCATTTTCGATTGGAGAAGTGAGGTGAGAAAAATCCAAGGTGGATTCTTCAACTGTAATCATCAGAACTCCAAGAGGATTCTGAGTATTGTTAGGCTTACCTCGAGGAGGTATAGGTAAACGGCCATCTTCGAGCATGTCCTGAAGCACATGTTTTAGCTTGAAACATTTCTCTGTATCGTGTCCCTTACCTCTATGATATTCACAGTATGCATTTTCGTCCCAGAACTTGGACTTCTTTTTTGGGTCAAGTGTAGGTCCTATGGGTTGTAGCTTACCCTGTTTCATCAATCTTTTCAGGGCATTGGAGTATGTATCGCAAATGTTTGTGAACTTCCTTTGTGGATTATTCTTCTTAGATGATTCGACAAGGTTAACCTCATCAGTCTTGCTAGTAGAGCCATAAGAACGACTCGCCGAGCCCTGATATCCACGACCTACCGTTTTGGACAAGAGTGTTGGAGTAGTGTCCTCCACAATAAGTGCGTTTACATAATAAATCTCGTAAAAGGAATATCAGGGATTTATTTATTTATTTGTCAGCTGGTCATCGTTAATCGGTAATGATTGGCTGACTAGAGTTTGACATTACTGTCGTGTGACGGCGGTGATCAGCTGATCCCTTTAGGTCACACCTATAGGATGACGCCCAAATAGAATAAATTAATTGTTTGTATGAGATACGAGATAATTAATTCCTTGTATTATTTGACTTTTAATTAGTTACGTAAATGTATTATTTGATGACGGGTTACGAACTTGGGACAAGGAGATTTATTATTTAATTATGTGATATTTAAATAATAAATTTATTAGAATTTATTAATTAATTGTTAATTAATTAATTTTATACGATATGTGTATATGTTTTGAGGCGGAATTAATTAGCTATAAAATTTTACAAGAGGTTGTAAAATTAGCTAAATGGGTTAATATTGACACATTGTATGTTGATAAAATGGTCTTATGATTGCTTAATAGTTAAGTAGTCATTGGTAGTTAATTTATATTATTTAAGTGTTAAATAAATTAAATTAATATTTAATTATGTAAGATAATTAAATATAAGACTTATAAGCATTTGTGGGGCAAATATCGAAAACCGAAATGGACCAAAAGTAGTCCACATATACTGGTTTTTTGAGGACATCACAAGTGTCCTTTAGGTGGATTTTCCACTTATAATTGTCCCCTCAAATTGCCTATAAATACCATTAAAACTCCACCATTTCTCTAGTTGGAAAAATTTGAAGAAAAATTGGTCTAGGTTCATATACAGTACCGAAAGACCAAATTTTTCTTCTTATTTTGTTCATCGTTTATATCAAAAACATATATAAATATTAACTAATAATATTATCAAAGTAATAATATTTATTAGTACATCAAATATACAAATAAACAAGGTTTACTACTACATATATCTAGTTAGTATTATAGTAGTATTTTGGGTTGATTCTTGGGTGCATCCGTAGGAGACCATCTTTTTGGTGGTTTGTTGTCTTGGAGGATCATCCATTTTCATATCTCAAGAACAACATCAAGGAAGGAGTCCTTGAATTGTGCCCAAAACTTGCCTTATACTCCCTCCCATTCATAATAAACCTCCCCATTTCCTTTTTCGGTTATTCACAATAACCTCCCTATTTCCTTTTTTGGTAAGTGTTTGTGTGGTCCAAATTTAATTGTATGGTGGGGTAGTGTATTTGTGCGGTCCAAATTTAATTATATGGTGGGGTAGTGTGTTTCCTTAATTTTTGTGCCAAAATGAAATGGGAGGTTTATTATGAATGGGAGGGAGTACAATGTAAGGAACTTTTGTCTTAAGATGGTTTAATACCATCTTTTATACTTTTATTTGCATGCATGTAGATTTAGACCATTTTAAATTAACTTGTAATTTTAATATCATAAGATGAGGATTAATATGGTCTAAATAACAAACAAGTGGTATCAGAGCATTGTTAAATACATGCATGTTGTCTTAAGACGATTTTAGTAATTTATGAGATAAATTAATAAAATTGATATTATGTTACTAAAATTAGTTTTATCACATAATATGGTCTTGCATGTAAATAATCTGGTCTTAGAATGATATGGGATAAAAATTTTGATTTTTGTTAATTTATTTACTCTTTATGGCTTAAAATGGCATAAAATTGGTTAAAAATGCATTAAAATTAATTAAGAATTAATTAAATTTGGTTGCATGTTAATTTTATGCATGTTTATTTAGAAATAACCACTTGCATGTTCTATTTATGAGATAAGTAGATAATTTAAATTAATGTGATTAATTTAGGTTGTTTATTAATTTTTATTTGATAAAAAATTGGTAAATAATGGTTATTTTGCAAATAAATATTGATTTAATTTTTGGGCTTGAAATTTTTTAATTTTTAGCTCCTGTAAAATGTTCCGAAATGTATAAAATTTAATTTTAAAGTTGTTTCAATTTTTATGGTTTGGTTTAGAATTAAATCGTAAAAATTGTCCGTTTATCGATTAAATTGTGAAATCGTTTTAAATAAATTTTAAAAACAAAAATTTTCACTTGCATGGAATTTTTGGTGTAAGACCAGAATTTTCATGGCTTTGAAATTTATTTTTCCATAAATTTTTAAATTAAATGGAATTTTTGTATGATAATTGTGAATTATTATATCATTTTTGTCATAATTGTGTTTTAATTCCCATATAAATTCAAGATAATTGTTGAGAATAATTATTTTGATATTAGACCAGATTAGTATGATGAGTAAGTCTTAAAATTGTTTTAAGAATTGATTATGAATTTTTATTGGTAAAAATTCCGTCAAAGCAAGCTCAAATGATCGTTGTTGGTAAGTTAGACGATTTGGCATGTCATTTTTCATAATGCATTTTATTATTCATTTGGATGAATGTTTTTTTTTTTGCATTATATTAATTTAATTTTTCCTAATATGGCCATAAGTAGAAGTTGGTATTTCCCGTAATGTAAGGGAATATCGACTTGTTTTGTAATTAATTGCGATTTCGTATCTCCTAATTTGTAATTAATTAATAGTTTTTATTTTAATTTTATTACAAATTGTATAATAGGGTATTGTTATGTAATTTAATTATTAGTAATTAGATGAAGCATCTAAAGACGGAGTTTTCATGAAGACGGTGTTTTCGAAAAGGCGTTCCGAAATCCTAAAGAAGGAGGCCAATTTATGAAGACTGAAGGGACCAAGGAGTTGGTTTCCGAAGTGTAATAATTTTAGTTAATTAGATTAACTAGGTGGCCATATTAGGACTTGTTTGTTTTAATTCTTATATGCATTCATGTCAAATCGTCACTACATGTTTTATTTTTGTTGTTATCGATTTAATTGTCTAGCATTCACCAATTTAGTTCACTTAAAAGTGATAGACAATTAAATTGATAATATCTCTCACATTTGTTTAAAATTGAGATTAAGCCTTACCAAATAATAGCACCTATGAATCCCTTCTTCATTAGAGGTAAGTTCGGATTACTGAGGTACACTCTTTTTACGTTGGGTAAGTAGGGTAATAAAAGTTATTACGCGTGAAAATTGGTTGGACTCAACGGGATAAATATGGGTTGAATCGGTCCACCGTGCCCATATTTATTCTGTGGCTAAAAGATAGATTTTAAGAAAATTCGTCGACCAAGAGTTATAGTAGTAGAATCAGTCAAAGTTGTTGACTCACCAAATTTATATAAATGTGGGTTGAATCGGTCCACCGTGCCCGTGTTTATATAAAATTGGATCTTGGAATTATTTATATAATTCAGTGGGAGATCATTATATAAATAGGAACTTGTTAAAATAGTTTCACAAGTTAAAAAAAAAATTGACGATAAATGTTAATCTTTCCTTTATTTCCTTTGTAGTAATCACGATGACTTCTACTAGTGAAACCGTCACCATAGCTAGAGATTCATGGCTACATTCTTTTATGGACAAATATGTATTAAAAGCCGACGATAGTAATTTTAAAGATTGGGAGGAACAACTTCGATTAGCTGCCGCAGGTGATGGCAAATTACGCTACCTTGTCGATCCCTCTCCCCCTTCACCTAGTACTAGAGCCACTGCCGATGTAAGGGAGGCTTTTTCAAATTATCAAAAGGAATCCGCTGCAATTAAAAATGTTTTGATTTTTTCAATGGATCCTGCTTTACAAAGGCAATGTGTCAAGTTTTGCGATGCATATAAAGTATTCTCGAGGCTTTAAACTATGTTTTTCAAGCCCCGAGAATAATTCAATATGACACCGCAGTTCATTTCTTTGATGCTAACCTCAAAGATGGTCAACCTGTAAGTTCACACGTACTTAAAATGATTGAGTACGTGGAAACTTTAGAGGGGTTGGGATGTAAGATCCCCGACGAACTAGTGGTGGACCGAGTGCTCCACACTCTCTCTCTCTCTCTCTCTCTCTCTCTCTCTCTCTCTCACGTCAAAGGATTTACCCAATTTAGGGTAAATTATAATATGACAAACATGAGAAAGAGTTTACATGAGCTCCATTCTCTGCTTGTACAAGCAGAGAAGGACATGGGATTGAGTGGGAGTACAAGGAAAGATGTGCTTGCGGTTAACGTGAAGGGGAAGAAGCAATTTAAGAGGAACGCAGGTAAGAAGCCCGTTCAGGTGGAGGGCAAAGATAAAGCAATTGCGAATTGCTCTACCAAGCCTAAACATATAAAGGGTAATCCTCTTAAAGACATTTGTAATTATTGTAATAACAAGGGACATTGGAGACGTAATTGTACAAAGTACCTGGATGACATAAAAGCTGGCATTGTGAAGCCGACATATAATTTCTCAACTGAATCTTTTATGATAGACATAAATTATGCTTCAAATACAACTTGGGTATTAGATACTGGTTGTGGTTCTCACTTGTGTAATCATTTGCAGGGCCTAAAAAGCATAAGAAAGCTAAACAAGGGTGATGTCTATCTCCGAATGGGAAACGGGTCTAAAGTAGCTGCCGTCTCAATAGGAACTTATGTACTTAGTTTAGCTTCGGGGATGGAGTTGCATCTTAATAATTATTATTTTGTACCAACGCTATCTAGAAATATAATATTCGTATCTGCGTTAGACACAGAAGGGTTTTCCTTTGTAATTAAAGACAAGTGTTGTACTTTTTCCCTTAATGGGATTGTATATAGTCAAGTTATTTCAATCAATGGTATTTATATTCTAGATACTTGCAACGATGTTTATCATTTAGATAATAAAAGACTCAAAACAGGTGATCCCGATCAATCTTATTTATGGCATTGTCGATTAGGACACATCAATGAGAAGCGCATTAAAATACTAGTGTCGGCTGGTGTAATTAAACCTTTTGATTTTGAATCATTTGGTACATGCGAATCTTGTCTTTTTGGCAAGATGACTCGTTCACCTTTTCTAGGAAAAGGATCTCGAGCTAGTGAGTTATTGGGTTTAATACATACCGATGTATGTAATCCAATGACAGTCACTGCTAGAGGTAATTATGATATTTCATTACTTTTATCGATGACATGAGTAGATATGGGTATATCTACTTAATGAGGTATAAAAGTGAAGCTTTTGATAAGTTCAAAGAGTTTCAGAATGAAGTAGAAAACCAATTAAATAAGAAGATTAAAGCATTACGATCAGATCGTGGTGGGGAATATTTAAGCTATGACTTTAAAGATCACCTTAAAAACTGCGGTATTGTATCTCAGTTAACTCCTCCTGGCACACCACAATTAAATGGTGTGGCTGAAAGGAGGAATCGAACTTTATTAGATATGGTTCGATCGATGATGAGTCAAACAGAGTTACCTAAGTCATTCTGGGGTTTTGCCATTTTATTTGATGTACGATCACTTAATAAAAGTCCCACTAAAACAACTGACAAAACTCCATATGAGATATGGAAAGGGAAGGTCCCGAATCTGCGATACATGAAAGTATGGGGTTGTGATGCTTATGTCAAGAGCAAGTCTGATAATAAGCTTGCACCTCGTTCTGAAAAATGTATTTTTGTAGGCTACCCTAAGGAAACTTGTGGATATTACTTCTACAATAGTAACGAGAATAAAGTATTTGTTGCTCGTGAAGTTGTCTTTCTAGAAAAGGAATTTATTTCTAGAAGACGGAGTGGGAGAAAATTTGAACTTGATGAAGTTCAACAGCCACAAACTGATGTGACAGTGCAGGAAGATGTTCCTTCTATGTCTGAATCGGTTATTGTTCATGTTGAACCTAGAAGGTCAGAAAGGGTTAGTCGCCAGCCTGATAGATACCTTGGTATTATCGAGGAAGATGGTGACTATGATGTTTTACTTTTATAAAGTGATGAACCCAAGACCTATAAAGCATCTATTACGAGTTCTGACTCTAAGCTATGGCTCGAGGCCATGCAATCCGAAATGGATTCCATGTATGATAATCAGGTATGGGTACTGGTTGACTTACCTAAAGATGTTTGACCTCTTCAGTGTAAGTGGATATTTAAGATAAAATCGGCATGGATGGACATAAAGATGTCTACAAAGCTAGATTGGTTGCAAAAGGTTTCACTCAGGTTCATGGTTTACACTATGATGAAACTTTTACACCAGTTGCTATGCTTAGATCTGTTTGGATAATGTTAGCGATTGCTGCATTTCATGATTATGAGATATGGCAAATAGATGTCAAAACCGCTTTCCTGAACGGGTTTCTGGAAGAGGAAGTGTTCATGACACAACCTGAGGGTTTTGTGGATCCTAAAAATCCTAACAAAGTATGCAAACTTAAGAGATCCATTTATGGTCTTAAGCAAGCGTCAAGGAGTTGGAATCATCATTTTGATCATGTTATTAAACAGAATGGGTTTTCTCGAAGTGTTGAGGAACCATGTTTATACATGAAGTTTAGTGGGAGTAAAGTTGTTTTCTTACTTCTTTATGTGGACGACATATTACTCATTGGGAATGATGTTGATATGCTTGCTTCTGTTAAGAAGTGGTTGGGAAATCACTTCCAAATGATAGATTTGGGAGAAGCTCAGCGCATCTTGGGTATCCGGATCTATAGGGATAGATCCAAAAGGATATTAGCATTGAGTCAAGAAGCCTATATCGATAAGATTCTTGACCGATTCAATATGAAAAACACCAAGAGAGGTTTTCTACCTATGGGCAGTGGGATCACTTTGAGTAAGTCACAGTGTCCTACTGAGCCTAAGGATATTGAACGCATGAAATCGATTCCCTATGCTTCCGCTGTTGGATCGATCATGTATGTTATGATGTGTTCTCGTCCTGACGTCTCGTATGCTTTGAGTATGACGAGTCGTTTTCAGAAAACTCCAGGTGAGAGTCACTGGATAGCCGTCAAGAATATTCTAAAGTACTTGAGAAGGACTAAAGATTCATTCTTAGTGTTCGAAGGAGAATCTGAATTACATATAAGAGGTTATACGGATGCCAGTTTCCAAACCGATGGGGATGATTTGAAATCCCAGGCTGGTTTTGTCTTTTTTGTTAAACGGAGGGGCGGTTTGCTGGAGAACTTTCAAGGAGTCTGTGACTGCTGATTCTACAACGGAAGCTGAGTACATTGCAGCCTCTGAAGCTGCAAAGGAAGCTGTTTGGATTAGGCAATTTTTAGAGGGACTGAAGGTAGTTCCTACCGCCGAGGATCCTATCACTTTGTATTGTGATAACAGTGGGGTAATTTTTCAAGCAAAAGAGTCCAAGTCTAGTAACAAATCTAGACATGTACTTAGGAAATTTCATGTAATTAGAGATTTAATCGAAAGGAAAGAAATTACAGTTTGTAAGGTTGGGACAGCTGACAACATCGCTGATCCTTTAACCAAACCTTTGTCTCAAGCTAAACATGATAGTCATGTAGTTTCGATGGGGTTAAGACGAATGCCAGAACTGTTGTAAATTATATGATATGTAATAATCAAAATATTGTATTTATTATTTCATATATGATAAGTTGCATTTATCGTTATATTCAGTTTTATGTCTGAATTTATATACTTTGTTTTCTCCAAATAGATTGTAAAGACAATGTCGAACCCTATTAAGTGAACTGGATTAACATTATATTTTGTCCCTAGTTACTTAATGAGGTGACGTCTCGGAGTGACTAGATTGTAAGGCCATAGATGACAGGTTCGACTGTCATATGGTCATAGTGATGACTGGTCGATTACATAGGCATATTGTGAGACAATTTGTCGGACAGTGATGTTTATAGAGTCCTTTTGTTGCTAGGTCGTGGCGAGGATTTCTATTTATTCCTTCGAGTCAATTCTTTAGACTGGTGACTATTTGTTTGAGTTGGTACGGTTTTCCGGTGGCTTTGGTTTTTGTTCTAGGTCGCACCGTAAAAGGAGGTCGATGAGCATTTACTGGGTCATTGTGATCTGTATCGAATGAACAAAATAGGTCAACAGGATTGTCCTTTTAAGTCATATTTTATCGCAAGGCCACTCGAGGAGAGACGACTGTGAATGTGTGGCCACGCTCGGATGCGATCGATAATAGATTATCCGGTCAGACAGTCATTCTCCTGATCGAGAAAACCACTTTATGATATGATCACGTGCAACAACGACCTGAAAGACATCTTGCATTGAGTGGGAGATATTATTGGACAAGAGAATTGGTAACGCACAATTGTGTCGGACAAGTGGGAGATTGTTGGAGGAGTGTCCTCCACAATAAGTGCGTTCACATAATAAATCTCGTAAAATGAATATCAGGGATTTATTTATTTATTTGTCAGCTGGTCATCGTTAATCGGTAATGATTGGCTGACTAGAGTTTGACATTACTGTCGTGTGACGGCGGTGATCAGCTGATCCCTTTAGGTCACACCTATAGGATGACGCACAAATAGAATAAATTAATTATTTGTATGAGATACGAGATAATTAATTCCTTTTATTATTTGACTTTTAATTAGTCACGTAAATGTATTATTTGATGACGGGTTACGAACTCGGGACAAGGAGATTTATTATTTAATTATGTGATACTTAAATAATAAATTTATTATAATTTATTAATTAATTTTTAATTAATTAATTTTATACGATATGTGTGTATGTTTTGAGGTGGAATTAATTAGCCATTAAATTTTACAAGAGGTTGTAAAATTAGCTAAATGGGTTAATATTAACACATCGTATGTTGATAAAATGATCTTATGATTACTTAATAGTTAAGTAGTCATTGGTAGTTAATTTATATTATTTAAGTGTTAAATAAATTAAATTAATATTTAATTATGTAAGATAATTAAATATAAGACTTATAAGCATTTGTGGGGCAAATATCAAAAACCGAAATGGACCAAAAGTAGTCCGCATATACTGGTTTTTTGAAGACATCACAAGTGTCCTTTAGGTGGATTTTCCTACTTATAATTGTCCCCTCAAATTGCCTATAAATACCATTGAAACTCCACCATTTCTCTAGTTGGAAAAATTTGAAGAAAAATTGGTCTAGGTTCATATACACTACCTAAAGACCAAATTTTTCTTCTTATTTTGTTCATCTTTTATATCAAAAACATATATAAATATTAACTAATAATATTATCAAAGTAATAATATTTATTAGTACATCAAATATACAAATAAACAAGGTTTACTACTACATATATCTAGTTAGTATTATAGTAGTATTTTGGGTTGATTCTTGGGTGCATCCTTAGGAGACCATCTTTTTGGTGGTTTGTTATCTTGGAGGATCATCCATTTTCATAGCTCAAGAACAACATCAAGGAAGGAGTCCTTGAGTTGTGCCCAAAACTTGCCTTATACAATGTAAGGAACTTTTGTCTTAAGATGGTTTAATACCATCTTTTATACTTTTATTTGCATGCATGTAAATTTAGACCATTTTAAATTAATTTGTAATTTTAATATCATAAGATGAGGATTAATATGGTCTAAATAACTAAGAAAGAGTCCTTTACGGATGTCATTTTCAATCCTTGTTCCTAGTACTGTCAAATCTTTGAAAGACTTTATGTTTTGATATCTCAAATGGTTCGCATAAATGGGTCTCAGATTATCCACGAATTTCTCCACAAGAGTGGCCTCGTCTGGGCGTTCGACAAGTTGTGTGCTAGTCTTCCTCCACCTACTTAGGAAGTCGGTGAAACCTTCTTTTTCATTTTGGGTAAGAACCTCTAAAGTACGCATGTTGACTTGGATCTCAGCGTTATCCGCGTATTGCTTGGTGAATTCGATTGCGGCATCGGCCCAAGTAGCAATCTTCTTATGCTCCAGAGAGTAGAACCATTGCTTAGGAATAGTGTCGAGAGATGAAGGAAAGATCCTTAAGAACATCTCAGGTTAGATGCCTTTGATAGACATGTAGTTCTTGAAAGCACGAATGTGGTTTAAAGGGTTTTCATGCCCCTTGAACTTTGGAATGTCAGTCATGTTGAAGTTGGTTGGCAATTGACCGTTCACGGCCTCATACTTGCGATTATTTTCCCTCTTGATATCATCTCCCTTAAGGTACATTAGTTGTTCCTCCAAGTATTGGAGTCGTTTTTCAGCTTCAGTAGGACCTGTTGGAGGGTTGATTTCTTGTGGTCCAACAAAGGATGGAAGGTTGTCATGTACGATCTCGCTAGGAATGTCATCTTCTGTAGGAGGGAGTCTAGTTTCGACAGCAACAATTCGGCCTTCAATGGCGTTGAGGCGATCATAAGCTTGGTCTTGGCCTGTTTGGAGACGGGCGAGCGCGGCTAGGATTTGATCATTACCATTCGAGGGTTGTCCACTGGCACTCTTGGTACTATTTTCAGGAATCTTGGAAACTGGATAAGAGATTGACGATGAATCAAAACATGATCGAACATTCTAGCACACTTACTCGAAGAAAAGACTTGACTCATAAAGTGGGAGTGTGCCACTTGTGTTAAGTGAGGTTTGAAAATGACAAAGTTTTGAAATGTTTGTCCTAACAACGGTAGTGTAGTTATAGGAGTGATGTCTCGAAATGAGGTTTTGAAATGAGTTTTGAGGCCGGAATTTTGACTCAAGATTTGGACAGAGTTTCGACTCATTTTGGGCTAATTTAGGCCATTTTCGAAAGTGTTTACATTTTAAAAAGATTTTTTTTTTTTGATTTTACAAAATTCGTCATGGTTTTGTTTAAAAGAAAATGGTGATCACATATGATACAAGCATACATACAGGCATTATAACGGTATGCTGAGTGCATTTAGAAGGGTTTTGGCTTAAAAGGGTGGGTTGTCATACCAAGCAATCAAATCCTGGTCTGTGAAGAGGTCCGTGCCAAACAAGAGTAAGGTCGGTTCCTAGTCCATTTCCTTGAATAGTGAAAGCCCTTGATACAAACATGAGTAAGCATCACGGTATTGTTGACGTCAATTGTTATCCATCCTTAGGCCCAGATAAGAATTTGGACCGTCCAGACGGGACGATTGGTCGAATGGGTTGGGTTGGCCTAGGAAGGCCGAATAAAACGACCAAAGAAGGTCGAGTAATGAAAACCGACAACTGTCTCATATAAACTATTCCCTAACCTTGTTCAAGTTTCACCCTTGGCAATACGTAAGTGTATTACTCCCCAGCGGAGTCGCCAAACTGTGGACACGGGGGCGCTTCGGAAACAAGTGTTTGTATTTGTGGAGTCGCCACCAATTTATTGTGGAAAATTGGAAACCGTTCGAATACCTCGCGCCATGTCAAGACACAAAGTAGTGACATAGACACCAAGAACTCGTTACCCTTAGCATTCTATGTCTAGAATGACTCTCGTGGATACCAATGAATACGGATGTTCACAGAGATCTGGAGTAAGGGGTGAGGGTATGTATTAGGAAGTCCTTTTAATGAACACCTAATCCCGCCTGCCTCGATAGCGGCCTCTACTAATGATTAGGGAAATCGTTTGTACTCGATATGCTGTCAATTATATGCATGCAATGCAACATCCACAGATTAGTCCTAGCATGTGAAGATTATACTAAGTCGGTGAACATATATTTAGCATTCAATTATGTCGAAGTAGGGCTTAGAATTAATTACATATGAAAACAAGTAAATAATCATCCAATACAATAAATAAATAAGTGCAATAATTAAAATTACAATAATTACAACGGATTAATTGATTTACGTCAAAAATACATTTAAGACGGATAATTTGAGAAAAATGGGAGAAAATAAATAAGGTTAGAAAACACGGACAGATTAAGAGTGATATTACGATTAATAGTCGATTAATACGTAAACTAATGAATTAGGTCAAAGCAAGAACAGAAGTTCAGAGACATGCCTCAACCCAGAACAGGCGCAACAATGCTGCGTCTCTTGGAAGAGGCGCAGTGGTCACTGCGTCTGTTCCTGAGGTGAGTTCTAGCTGTGAAGTCAGAACTGCGAATTGTTAAAGTTCGTTGGTAATTTTAATGGTTGATTATGGATAATTGACTCGGATGAAAGTGATTTAACGCATTATGTTCCGGGTGTAATTCCAGAGCAGTTATACGTTACCACCCGTGCTTGTAGAATGACGTCTTTAGTTGAATCCTCCTTGCGGTCTCCTAAAACGATGAACAAACTGAGGGCTCGGCTTTGGACCGAGCGAACTCACTCCGACGCTCAAGTCAGTAACTTAGAGAGGTAAGTTGTGGTTACTTGGCGAAGTATGTATTGTAGAGAGATAAGGAAGATATTACCAGATGAATAGTGATTCTTAGGTTAAATTGTGGATCTCCTCCTCAATGAGAGTTGAGGAGTATTTATAGACTTTCACCTTTTGTCACGTAGTGGCCAAGTGGCCAAGTGGCTAGCAGGTGGAAAGACTGATCTACCCCTCGGCCGAGGGGCCCATGGCAGGCCGGCGGGCCCTGTTGACTCACCGCCGAGGGGTCTTGGATATGAGTTCGCGGATGTGTGCCTCGGCTGGCCAGTTGCCCCAGCCGGGACCCAAGAGACAGGCCGATAGGCTGCGTCGGTTAGGCTGTCTAAGCCGTTGACTTGCTGTGGATATCTTTGACCTTGCTCAATATGTTGACTCGGTCGGGTGCGAGAATATGCCCCATCAATTTGTCCCCAGCGTAGTCTATGCCGTGGTATGGGCTCCGATGTATGTTGAGCGTATATTCTGCGCAAGTAAAAAT
The DNA here is from genome assembly GCF_048544455.1 of Silene latifolia. Taxonomy (NCBI): domain Eukaryota; kingdom Viridiplantae; phylum Streptophyta; class Magnoliopsida; order Caryophyllales; family Caryophyllaceae; genus Silene; species Silene latifolia. Next base: position 138,577,430 of record NC_133528.1, on the reverse strand, counting down.
TCCGCCCGCCTTCTTCTTCCCCGGCACACGGCTCGCTTAGGCCGTACCATATCCCCCTCTACATGGATGTGTAATGGACATCGTGTGTGGAAAAGAAAGTGGTACCGCCGAGACCGAGGTTGTGAGTGCCGTGTGCTTTTGATTGCCCCCAGCCGGTGCTGACAAACTTGGTTGATCGTGTGGCCGACGGAGAACAGATACTTAGGAGTTTGTTGAGGAAGATGAATGGGCAGAGAGATTTGAAGGGGCGTGTTGAAGACGCTTGGTCACTGTTGCATTGATTGACGTTCAACTGTTGCAACGATTGACATACCGTGGTTGCATGTCTGACACGTGTCTCTGTTTGCTTTGATTGGTCATGGCGTTTCATGGGTCCGTGCCGATCGATTGGTCCTTCTTCATGGGCTTTCCCCTATAAATAGGGCAGTTATTCCCTGAAATTGGGCACCAATTTCACTTTCTCAAAAATTTTCTTCTTTCTAGCCCTCTTTGACGAAACTTCTCTCTAGCTTTCAGAATCATTACTCTAGCGTAGCATTTTTCTTCAAGGTAAACAAACAAATTTTTAACTTTTTCATTGTTAAGTTTTCGCTGTGAATCATGTCTTCTGCTGATGCCGGTCCTAGTAACCGTGCGCCGGGGGGTTCCCCGTCGCGTCTTGACGAAGAGGAGGCACTGGCCGCCGTCCCGCTAAGGTCCGGGGGTCCTAGGTCGCCTTCTCCCGAAGTTGACCCGAAAGTTCTGGAGGGTTGGGAGGACGATGATGAAGCTGATGAAGACTTTGATGATGACGGTGAGGAAAGGATTCCTTCTGGTGTTGAGAGGCAGTTCATCATGGATCACGGCGAGGCCTGTAAGGTCCGCCTTGACCGTGCTTGGACCCATAAGTTCGCCAGTTGTTCCGGCGAGACATTTTTCGAGGGCCATTTCTTCTTTGGCATGGGATACAAAATTGTTATCCCTGAGGAGGGACAGGCCGTTTGTTGCCCTCCACCGGGTTGCACCGGCGTATACATCCGGCACTTGGAGTACGGGCTCCGATTTCCACTGAATGACTATGTTATGGCCATCATTAGGGCCATGAATGTCGCCATTGCCCAACTGCACTCGTTGGCTATTAGGACCATAGTCGGCTTTGTCTGGCTCTGTCTCTTCAAGGGAGAGGTTCCAACGGTTAATTTATTCCGTCGGCTTCACCACCTTCGACCGTCATTCCCTGGTCGCGTCGGATGGTACAGCGTGCAAATGGAGCCGGGTTACGTCTCCGTCGATAAGCTTACTTCTTGCAAAGACTGGAAAGATCGGTGGGTGTACGTTGAGGTGCCGGATGACTATCCGCTGCCCCGGTCCTTCCAGCACGAAGTTAACTTGCGGTGCGAGACTAAGGCGGAGCATGATAAATGGGTCACCCGGAATAAGCTTAAGATGGACGCCAAAGAAGGTCCCTCTTAATGAGGATGAGAGGTCGGCGATGAGGCTTTTGAGGCGGACAAGAGTGGGGTGCCGAAGAGATGGATTCTCCCAACGCAGATCATTCTTCAGATGAGCCGCTCTCTGCACGTCGGCCTCATACCGCCCTAGCACAGGGGTGAGTGGGGTCGGTGTGAGGCCCATCTTGGCTCTCCATGTTTCTGTCTCTTGAATTTCGATTTACTTCTACCTAACTCCTGCTTTGTTTCTTTTGCAGACCACTTTGGGCCGGACCTGTCTGAGGGTATCCTCCGGAGAATGGGGCTGCACAAGGATAAGACCGTTGCTGATTTGCACCCTAAGGCTCTGGCCCGTGATCGCAGGACGTCGCCGAATGATCTGATGGATCAGCAGCTGAAGGGCCTGAATGTGGAGGCGACCCAGGCGAGGGTTGCTAGTAACATGCCGCGCCAAACGCGGAAAACGAAGTCTTCGGCGGCAACGCCGTCGACATCCGTTCCACCTTCCATCCCTTCAGTCCAGAAGGAGACGGTGGTGATCGTTGACATTACCGATGGGGGGGACTCCGATGCGGAGGGATCTCCCCTTGTCCGTAAAAGGAAAGTCTCCGCCCCTGCCGCTGATGCTTCTGCTGCTGCTGCTGCAACTGCTGCCGGCGAGGAGATATGTCCTCCGAGCAAGAAAGCCAAGCATGGTACAGATATATCCTGTGGCTCAGACTTAGCCGGTTCATTAGGCGTTCCTGATGACATGCTCTCCGATATGTCCATGTATACTGACACGGATGTTTTAATTGAATTTTTGTAGATCAACCGTCGGCAGCCGCCGTTCTCACTGTGCGGCAATTAGAGAAGCAGCCTGAGAAGGTGGGTGATAGAAATGTCACCGTCGATTCCCTACTCCAGAAGGTCTCCCCCACCGAGCTTGTGGCAGAGGGGATGATAATATGCAAGAGGCTGGCGAAATGGACTCAGCTAGCCGGCTCCCACATTATGGAGCAAGAGAAGACCATGGCTGAAGCTGCCCCACAGCTCGAGCGGCTAAGGCTGGAACTCGACGCGGCGAACAAGGAGGCTAAGAGGGCCAAGGCTGAGGCTGAAGAGGCAGTCCGTGCTGAGATAAAACTCAGGGAGGACGCGGAAAAGGAAGTCCTTGCTGAGGTGTAATTCCAGAGCAGTTGTACGTTACCACCCGTGCTTGTAGAATGACGTCTTTAGTTGAATCCTCCTTGCGGTCTCCTGAAACGATGAACAAACTGAGGGCTCGGCTTTGGACCGAGCGAACTCACTCCGACGCTCAAGTCAGTAACTTAGAGAGGTAAGTTATGGTTACTTGGCGAAGTATGTATTGTAGAGAGATAAGGAAGATATTACCAGATGAATAGTGATTCTTAGGTTAAATTGTGGATCTCCTCCTCAATGAGAGTTGAGGAGTATTTATAGACTTTCACCTTTTGTCATGTAGTGGCCAAGTGGCCAAGTGGCTAGCAGGTGGAAAGACTGATCTACCCCTCGGCCGAGGGGCCCATGGCAGGCCGGCGGGCCCTGTTGACTCACCGCCGAGGGGTCTTGGATATGAGTTCGCGGATGTGTGCCTCGGCCGGCCGCTTGCTCCAAATGGACCCAAGAGACAGCCGACAGTCGTCTTGCTAGGGCTGTCTAAGCCGTTGACTTGCTGTGGATATCTTTGACCTTGCTCAATATGTTGACTGGTCAGCGGGTGCAGAATATGCCCCATCAATTTACATATGAATTCGGTCATAAAAGCGATAAAAGCGAATTAGAACGGATTAAAACTAATTACAAATTAATTACAAATTAATTAGGGTTTAACTATGGAGACGGAAATGAATTAGACAAACGTGATAAACTGATGGAAGCATATACAAAAGTCGAATTCCAGAGACTTGATATGAACAAATCGAATCTCCAAAATTCGGGTTTGATTTGATGACGAAAACCCGCAAATATTGATTATAAGGGATTTAGATCGGAATTAAAGTGTAATATTTATTATGAATACGTATTAAGGATATTATATACGAATAAAATAGAAGAAAATAAGAAAACAAAGGAAAAGGGGACGGATTAACAGAGAGGCGAGGAAGAAGAAGAAAAGAAGGAACTGTGGCACCCTCTGGAAGAGGCGCAACAGATGTTGTGACTCTTCAAAGAGGCGCAACAGTTGCTGCGTTTCTTCTCGACGCCTGCCTACTGTTAATTCGTAAAAACAGTTTAATAAAAGTGTTTTATAAGTCGATTATAAACATACTTTTGACGTAAATCTTACATTAATTAGTACAAAAATAAAACACAGTAATAAAGATGGGATTTACACCCTCAGACTTACATGTTTGATGAAACGAGATTATCTAAGTTAACATTTAGTGATTGCTCGACTCGAATGTAGGAATAAAGTGCCCTCGTGAGAGGATTTAGATTAAATTGATTGATTAATTGAGGTGTAGTTGGTCAAATTGGTCGGTCATGCAACGTGACTGGTACTCAGAAGGATCCGAGCTTACGTGGTCGATTGGTCAAGGACGTAGACGTCAAGAAGCTTAGAGCACGATCTTAGAATGAAAAGGGAGAAGAGAAGGGCGGACACTCGCGTGAGAAATATGTGGGACGGAGGTCCCTGTTTATACTAATCACACGGATGAATTATGGAATGACTAAAACTTTGGAAACAAATCTCGAAAAGATCTGAAAATATGCAGAAAAGAGCAGGGGAAGAGGCGCAGCAACTGCTGCGACTCTTGGAAGAGGCGCAGCAGGTGCTGCGTCTTTTCCCCATAGGTTTCCTCCTGCGGAAGAAAGATTTCCACGTTTCTTTTATGGAAATTGCGGTAGATCTAAACTTCCTTATTCCTTAAAATATGATTTTCGGGATATATTTTGCCAAAAGATATAAAATTAATCTTATAGAATAAATATCTAGAATATTCTAGAATATTCCGACTCGGCATTTTAAACGGTCTATTAGAAAACGAAGCGGTTTTTTGACCCGTACTCCAAATGAACTCTAACTACTATCAAAACGACTGTATCGGCGCGTAGATGACAACCAAGGGGTAGACACGAGTATTTGAGCTATCACTTGACGATAAAATTACGAACTAACATAAATTGTTCCGCGTACCAAACATGCGGCCCAATCATCACTGAGTGGCTTGCGGGAGATGCAGATATGAGGTATCTACAATTTTAGCATAGGGGAGTTCTTTTTAGTCATATGTCTAATTTAAAGAAGGTTTAAATCAAGAATTAAAGAGCAATATTTCAAGGTTTTATCTTCAATTGATTGATTGTACATTTGTACCACATCATTGTTGATACTAGAACCTTTTTTTTTGGATTTCTATTATTGAAATCTCTAGGTGATTTGGTTTTTGAGATGAATATGGGACTGGGTGAGGGATGTAGGCAGGGGGTTGATGACTCCTGAAATGCACGATTTTGCTCAATGATGAATTTGGTATTTGTCAGATCTGATTTTTGTTGCTCCTCTTTGGATCTCTTTGTTTCCAGTTAGATTTTTTATGATTATTTCGTTCGATTTTAAGAACACTATAAGAATTTCATATCTGAAGGAGATGAATTTGGTATTTTGTCAAATCTGGTTTTTCTCGTTTTTGTTCTGAAGAGTTTTTTTAGTGCCTTCTTCTGCAGTTTGTTATTTTAGACTCCAATTTTTTTCTTTCAACTCATTGTGATTATAATTTTTTATTTCTTCTGGACGTTTTAAGACCCGACTTTTCCTTTGAGAGTTATCGTCTTCCTTGTCCTCTTGTTGGTGTTATGATCTTCTTGGTAATTGAAAATCTTTGATTTTTCGTTACCGCTCTCATCCGTAAGGATGTTATGGGGTTAGTCATTGACTAACCTAGTTTCCTTTCCTCATAAAAAAAATATATTAAAAAGTCAATAATAAATATCAAAAGTTGTATGAAATGGTCTCATTATCAAAACTAGTCTTATTGATCAAAAATCTTATTGAAGAATTCATTACAAAAATCAACATTTCATAAATAAAACTAAATTTTAAAAAATACTCCCTTCTATTATATATAACTGTTCCATTGACTATTTCCGTTTATTCACAATAATGTCTCATTGTCTATTTTTGATAAACTTTTATATTTATTTTAATCACTTAAACCCACAACAATATCACACTTCATCCCACAATAATACTTATTTTAATCACTTCACTCATAATAATACCCACAATACCTTCTCTCTCTTCAATTACCTCACCCCACCATAATACTTTACATTATTTAAATTCTCTTTTTAATTCTTGTGTCATTCATATAATAAGACATTTATCTAAAATAGGAGGGAGTACAATATTTTCTTTTGGATGGTTATCTACCGACTAAATAATCGATATTTTACTCTTAAGATCATCGACGGTAACATGGTCCTCTTTTATTAAAAGGTCATGCATGTGGTAGAGCTCGATAGCTCATCGTCTAGTGATTTGTTATATAAAGTTCAATAATTAGTTTAATGTAGAGTATGTTGGGAGGCCTTTTGTTGAGGCTGCAAACACCGTGGAAGCCCTCACATTCTGAAAAACTGGATTACCTGCCATTGTATCCAAGGAAGAAACAGTGTAGCAATCCCTTTGAGGTAACCTGTGAACTGGAATAAAGTATGTATAGAGCTCACTCAGCTTCACAGACTTCTGTTTCTTTCAGAGTAACATCAAAAAAATTATCCTCAGTTCTGGCCTCCACAACGCCAGTACCAGTCGAATTGTGCCACACGTTGAGTACAATTCGTAGTTTCCTTCGTCTGTACGTTCACTGGTCAGTTAGTCTGGCCACTGGCTAGGTTGTATACTCTCTGGTTACATTTATATATATGCAGTTCATTATTGTCAAAAAAAAAAATGTTGGCCGACCTCTTAATATCAATCGTCAATGTTAGCTTAATTTTGCAACAAAGTTATTTACACCCTCTGTGTTTTTTTTTTTTTTGGTGTTGACCAGGAGTATCCCCTAGCGACAGTTGGGGCAATCTCCTTGGGAATACTGAAGGCAATTTAATGGGTTGACCCCTCTCAAGTTTGGCTTTTTTCATTCGCAAGAGTCAGGAATCGAACCCCTGACCACTTGTTTAAGAGATGAAAGCTCTTACCACTCACACCCTCTGTTGCGGTTAATTGTTATCCTTTAATTTTGTCACAAAGACCGAGAAAAAAAAAGGTCAATTATTAAATGACAAATAGATTAAACTGAGTGTAAAAGTCAAATTACTCATCAAATGCATTCCTAAGATAGAAATGACAAAAATTGACTGAGACACACCAAAATAGAATAAGACAATAAAAAAACAAAAAAGAAAGTATATTTTTCTTTTACGTGGTTGACTTGTCGATTTAACTTGTAGCCTTATAGGCAATTCTGGGGAAAGGGGGACGCATATATGACTTATAGAGTAACTATTAACTAGGGATGTCAATTTCACCCGCATCCATCAAAACCCGATCCACCCGATCCTAAAAGATGGATGAAAACCCGATTTAAATGGATGATGGATGGATGACGGATGAAACGGACGATGGATGACGGATGGGTTGGATGAAGAAATTCCACCCGCCATCCATCCATCACCCGATTTTATTATTTTTTATTTAATTTTTTTTTACATATAACACATTATTAAGATATAAAATATTTAAATTTTCATATTTTTCTACTCTTAATATAAATATTTTGTGAACCTACCCACTAGAAAGTTAAACTAAAATAATTATCTAACTTTATTTTTGTATAGAAAAAAAAATCATCATTTTTTTTAACTTGAAATATATAAATACACAACACCCGTTTATCACCCGATCCACCCGTTTCATCCATGGATGATGGATGGATGGATGACGGATGATATGTTTCACGGATGACGGACGGGTTGGATGAGATTTTAAAAGGACGGATGGATGACGGATGAGGCTTCACCCGACCCGAACCCGATCCATTGACATCCCTACTATTAAGTACTCTCTCTTATCCAAACTAAAGGTAACACTTGCTTTTTGGCACTGTTCATGGTCGTAGGGAATTTTTGATATCAATCAATACTATTTATTAAATCCAGAAACCAAGGGAATTCAATGTAATTAAAGAAAGTTATACAAATAAATTATACTATATAGTTTTAAATCACTAGCACCGTGTGATGGACCCGATTAAGGGATCAATGCAAATATTATATAGTTTGGGTTAAAATTAAATTATATAAAAGCTTGGTAATTTTCCTAAACATTAGTAACAGACTATAAAACATGGTCAATTTCCTTAAAATAAAATAATTAATTAAGATGGTCAACTTCCTTAAATTAAAATAATTAATTAAGATGGTCAATTTCAAGGAAACTAAAAGAAAGAAGATGCTTGGTAATTTTCCTAAATATTTATAGAAGACTAGAACATGGCCAATTTCCTTAACATAAAATAATTATTAGTATAAACATGCACACTTATGGTATTAATTATTATCATCATAAAATTATATATTAAATTTAAAATCTATGCAAATTTATTAAACTTTATAGTTTATTAGATGTGTAGAGATGTTAATTATTTAACATACAAAAATATAATAAGTATAGGTTATAAATAATTCAAGTTAGATTCCATAATATATAATATTGCATAATTTTTTCGATTTGATTTAATGCATATATGTAATATATTTATATAAATATATAATCATCTTAAAATTGCATGCCTAAGTAGTAAAAGTAATTTCGTCAGCAAAGAAAAGAATTGTAGTAACATTGGATATAGTTATATGATAGTAATCACTCATTTGAATAGTAAAAGTAACAATATTATCAACGAGATTAGTGAGAGTGGTAGAAACAACAACGGGAGTAGTGAAATAATCAATATTAATGCGGCAATAGTGAAAGTAACAATAATTACGACAAGAGTAGTGAAATTATAAATATTAATGCGGCAGTAGTGATAGTAACAATAATTATGACGGGAGTAGTGAAAGTAATAATGATCACGAGCAAGTAGTGAAATATTATTACTATTGTTTCATTAATAAAGTAAAATATTAATAGCGGGAGTAGTGAATTTGTCTCAAAATTTATTTCATCGTAATTTTAGGATATGTTATAAAAAAATATATTAATGATAAATATATGGGTTATGAAAATTTAAGTAATTTTATTTAATGAAAAAAAAATTAATGGTAAGAGAGGTAGCCCGGGCGAAGCCGGGCACCAATACTAGTACTATATATTAATTCGAGAAACCAAGGGACTTCATTGTAATTAAATAAATCTATACAAATTAATTATACTATATAGTTTTAAGTCAATATCACTGTGCGATAGACCTGAACAATGGACTTCAATGTAAATATTATATAGTTTTGGTTGAAGTATAAATTTAGAGAACACCGAAATATGGTATTTTTCCTTAAAATAAATATATAAACATGTCTTACTTATGGTATTAATTAGTATAAATATGTTTTAACATAAACAAATCTAATATAAGTATATTATATTTTTGAAACTATTAAAAAATAGATAAATCAAGCTAGATTTCCAAAAAATATAATATTCCATAATTATTTCGACTTAATTAATTTAATGCATATATGTAATATATTTATTTCGAGTAGTGAGAGTAATAAAAGTAACCTTGGATCACTCATTGGATACTTGAGAGTAAAAGTAATTTTGTTAGTAGTGAAAGGAATTGTAGTAACATTGGATATAGTAATATGATAGTAATCACTGTATAGTCAAAATAACAATATTAGGAGCGAGTGGGAGTAGTGAAAGTTACATAAGTAACAACGGGAGTAGTGAAATCATCAATATTAATGTACAAGTAGTAAAAGTAATAATAACTACATCGGGAGTAGTGAAAGTAAATGTAATATTAACAAATGTAATAAAAGTAATAATTCTAAGAACAAAGGGAGTATGTATGAAAAATTAGCTAAGCAATCGATTTAAGTAAAATATTAATGGCGGGAGTATCGAATTTGTCTCATAATTTATTTCATTGTAACTTTAAGATATACTCCGTTTCATAGAAAAATATATTAATGATAAGTTTAGGAGTTATGCAACTTTAAAGTAGTTTTAGTTAACTGGAAAAATATTTTAATGCTAAATAGAGGTAGCCCGGGCAAAGCCGGGCACCCATACTAGTTATTCTTAATTTATAAGACAAAATACAGTCATGTGAGATCTTGTTTGATTTATGAATGTTATAAGAATATCAAATTTTTATAATTTTTAATAATGTATAACTAAAGATATTCACGTTATAAAATATGCCTCGACAAGTGTGATAAAGCAACTGTTACCTTTGGTTTGGATGTGAGGGAGTATCATTTATCGCTTAAAATTTGGGAGTAAATCTCTAGGTAAAACGATTTATAATAGGACATTGTAAAACAATTTAAAAAGTATTTCACTACCCCCTCTCCCAAACATGATAAGCAATGGAAACTTATTTTTTTAGGTGAAATGTGAATATATATATTGAAAAGGTAAAACTATTACATCACCCAATTCTTAGCTTTTAAAGAATGGCTAAGAAACATACAATCAAAAAAAAAAAGAATACTAGCTGCTAATGCTAACAAGCCAACTCCTATCCACCCTAGACTTAACTTGTGCTATCTTAGGTAAAATTCTAGCCAACATAGACTCTTTAATTCGACGCAAAAGCACACCAGGATGCACCACTGCACCTTCTATCCTACAACTATTCCGAGCAAGCCATATGTAGTAAATAAGTCCAGCAATACTTGCCATAATAACTTGTTTCTTAAGCAAAGACCGGCATCTCCAGTTAGAACCCTTACGCATTTGCTTCTCACCTGCTGATCAACACCATTCATGAATATTTCAGACTTATCTTGGTTAACTTTCAACCCTGATGAATCATCAAATGTCTTTAAAGCTCTCATTAACACAGCCATAGAATGCAAATCTCCTCTGCAAAATAAAAGAAGATCGTCTGCGAAACAAAGATGGCTTAATTTCAAGCTCCTGCACAAAGGGTGGAAGTTGAAACCAGGCTTGTTGGTAACCACAGACAGGATACGAGTCAAATACTCCATACATAAGGTAAACAGCAGAGGCGACATGAGATCCATCTGCCTAATCCCTCTTCTCCCTTTAAAGTAGCCAAAATGGGTTCCATTTAAAGCTAATGTGAAAGTAGGAGAAGTGACACAAACCATGATCCATTTAATCATCAAGCTAGAAAACTGTAAACTCTGTAACATCCCCTCAATAAAGCTGCACTCAATGGAATCATACGCCTTTCTTAAATCTACTTTCATCATAGCCCTAGGAGAACAGCTCTTCCTATTATAAAGTCTGACTAGGTCCTGGCAAATAAGGACATTATCAACTATGTCCCTACCTCTGATGAAAGCAATTTGATTACTGCTTACAATAGATCCCAGGACTGCATTCAATCTAGAGAAAATAACCTTAGTGATGCATATGTATAAGATATTGCAGCAAGCAATTGGCCTAAAATCCATCACAGTTTCAGGAATGTCCTTCTTAGGAATAAAAGTAAGAATAGTGGCATTGATCTGATGCAGAAGGGAACCAGTAGTGAAAAATTCTTGCACGACTTTGATCACATCCTCCCCCACAATAGAATAAGCATCTTTGAAGAATTGGCTGGTGTAGCCATCAGGGCTAGGAGCCTTGTCAGCTGAGATAGAGAACAGGGCTCCCCTAATCTCATCAACTATAACAGGACTGATCATAGAGGCAGCCTGCTCCTCAGTGACAACCTTACCACACTAAACCACAGCAGAACATACAGGAGTGACAGGATTGTCACTCCCAAGCAGATCTTGGTAGTAGTCCAGGAAGGCCTTCTCAATATCACCAACATTATTGCATAAGATACCCTGAGAATTCTTAATCTGAAACACTTTGTTGTGGATCCTTCTAGCCTTAATAGCATAATGAAATAAATGCGTGTCGTCATCCCCATAATTCATCCAATGTAGTTTTGCTTTCTGAGCTAGGAAGCTCCTTCTAGCCTCCTCCAATTCCATGTAAGCTTTAGCAGGTACTCTTTCTTCCTCTTGTAAGGCTATATTATAAGGATCAGTGTGAATTTTGGCTTGAAGGTCATGAAGTAATTGGTAAGCCACATTAGCAGAAACTTCAATATTGTCATAATTTTGATGATTGAGCTTCTTAAGAGGTTGCTTCAACATCTTGAGCTTTTTAGCAACTTGAAACATAGTATATCCAAAGATTCTTTGTGACCACACATCTGTCACAATAGATAAAAACTCATCACTTTTCCCCCACATACTGAAGTAATGGAAGCTGGCTTTAGTCTTGACAACATCTTGCCATAAATCCAACACACAAGGGCAATGATCATAGAGCCCTTCAGGGAGGAAAGAAATACCACCATCAGGACCATTTAACACCCAACAATTATTAGTCAAAACTCTATCAATACGACTATACACCCTAGCCTGCCCCACTTGCTTGTTATTCCAAGTGAAGGAGGCACCAGAGGCATATAAGTCAAGCAATCCACAGGAGTCCACACAATCCTGTAAGTCTTGGACTTCAGCATTAGTAACAACAGACCCAATTCTCTCATCCATATGGAGCACATTATTGAAATCTCCCATAACTAACCAAGGTCCCCTTATTTGATTCCCTAGTTGAATAAGAGAAGTCCAAAAAGAGCTCTTGTCATGAAGCTTATTAAAGCCATAAACTAAAGACAACACCCAAGAGAACTGCTTAGGTAAAAGTGTCACCCTAACATGAACCACTTGAGCTTCCTTAGAGAGAACATCAACATGGAATACCTGATCATCCCATAATAGCCAGATTCTTTCACCCTCCCTAACATCATTATTGTAAATAACTTTCCATTTATTACCAATTCCTTCTGTAACTTTATTGATAGCATGAGATTTAACTCTAGTCTCTAACAAACCACATAGCCCAATATTATTGATATGCAGGAGACGTCTAACATCTCCCTGCTTATTAGGCCTATTTATACATCTAGCATTCCAAAAAGTTATGCTAGTCATTTTCAACAAATAAGCTACTCTTTCTGATCCCATTCTCAGCCCCATTACTTCTCACAATAGAGATCCCCAACCTATCTATAAAAGTCCTACCCTCACCAAAAGACTTATCAGCCCCCCTAAGCATTCTAGTGATGATTTTTGCAGATGTCATAGTATTAAGAACTCTCCCATCAAATGACATAGGCGTCACTATTGCAGCAGGGTCAATAACAGGCAATGGTTGGGTCTTAAGCTGAACAGGCTCCTGAACACTAGCTGGCTTCTGAGTAGGAGCTGGCTCAGTCTGCTGAGGTTTAGGAGGAACTTGTAACGCCCCGTAAATTTCGGACCGTTAATATATTTCAGAAATAATTTATTAATCAAAATAAAAGTGATAATTAAGTATTTAAAGTAAAAATAATTCAAAGAAATATAATTTTATTATATTTTGAAGAAAAGTATTTATTTTGATAGTTTTGAAATGTTTAAAAATAGTTTAAACCGTGTAAAATCTTTTATTTCGGAATTTTCGGTATATATGTTTAATTATTGTGTTTTAATTGTTTATTTAGGTGAAGGATTGGAAGACGAGTTCGGGGACTCGTATATTGTAGAGGATAGCGGCTAGTGTCGTTAGGGTTTGGGTTTTCAAGGTGCTAATTGCTCATTTTCTAGCTTAAGGTAACATATTTCGAGTTACTCGACGAAAGATCGTCACATGTTTTTGATTTTTGTATGTTTGGTGAATTTTTGTTGGGTAGTAATTTTCACATGTTAAACTTAGTTGCATGCAAGCTTAATTTGTGCCTTTTGGGTAGTTTAAATTATCAAAGTTGAATTGGGGACGATTAATTAATTTTCAGACGGGCTTATAATGTATAAAAATGAAAAAAAAAAAAGAGGAGAAATGGTGCGGCAGCGGGCCCGGCAGCAGCCGGCAGGCCCACTGCAGCCCCGGCCGGTCTTGGGGTTGGCCCGGGTTGGTCCGTGCTTGTTTTGCGGTTTTTCGTACAATATTGGTCATTTCGGGTTAATTAAGGTTAGAATAGTATAAGTAACGAATGGGTAGTATTTTGATAGTAACAAAAATTATGTTATTGGTAAAATTGTGCTTATATTAATGGTTATCACATGCTAGGGTAGTTTACAAAAGGAAATTGTAATTAATAGGCCCAAAATGAATTTTATAGCTATAATTGTAATGCTTTGTTGATTGTGCCGAAAACTGAGCCTTAGTCCCTTTGACTGATGCGATGTCAGTTAATTGAGTGATTGGTCAGCCGCAATTTGACCCGCACTGTCAGGGCTGGGGTTGCGGGTAAAAATTCGGTTGAATGATTTAGATAATCGGCCTTTTTCTTGTTTTAGGCCATTTATTATATCTCTATTTCACATGTGTAATTAGTTGAATTTAAATAGCTTCTTATTTAGTTAGTTGAATTTAAATAGCTTCTTATTTTATAGTAATGGCCCTAGATTCCCCTAAAGCCTTTAATATTGTTAAAATTGTTAGAATTGGAAGTTAGTATTGAATTCTTATTGAGGAACTGTTGGGATTGTATGCTGTAAATAGACATTTATATAGCCTTTCACATGATAGAATGCTAGAATTTATATTGATAAGTAGGACTTTTTGCCCTCTTAAGGTTAAGTGGGTGTCTTACTTGACTTGTGTGGTGAGTCATGTGTGGTGTGGGCTAAAATATTCAAGCTGGGACTAGCTGGGACTAGGTCCTAGGTGAGTATTTCGGCCTCCATCATAGATAGGTCTTTATAGTCTTTGACGAGTATATGTTCACTGCTTGATAGCCTTTGTGTTCCTGACTAGTGGATGTTTATCCAAGTTGGGGCATGACCTCAGGTACTTATTTTGATAGTATGGGGTCAGCTTAAGTACTAGCCAACCCTTCGGTGGTGTCCTTAGGGTACTCACTTCACTTTGTTTTAAAAAAAGTTGTGAGTCTTGGGTGCGGTGGTGTGTATCCGCATGTCTAGGTCTCATGATTTTAGGCTAGGGTTGTGTTGTCTCTTGGCCATGTTTTCTTAATAGTAACCGCTGAGCCAAGATACCGGTTCGATTACCTTCCCTACCTCGTGGTATAAACTTGAGTTACAAAGTGACTATTGACGGTGCTAAGAACTTATGCCTGTCTTTGATATATTGCCCTTTCTTGTTTGATGATTATATGAATCATAGAAGGTGAGATGCAAGCCGGCTATGGTTGATAGAGTTTGGATTACAATTTGTTATATGATTCACATGATAGTTAGTTGGGTCAGTTTAGGGGTCATTTGTTAGAATACATGATAAGTAAATGGTTTATCAAATTGTTTACATGTTACATTACATGTTACATTAATTTTGACGATTCGTGGCTGGGAGGACTCGAAGTTACTCCCCACTGAATTGTGGCTTTCGTGTTTGTATAAAATGCGATTGACAGGTTGTTGATGCTTTGTTGGGGGTCACAGTACTCCCCACTGAATTGTGGCTTTCGTGTTTGTATAAAATGCGATTGACAGGTTGTTGATGCTTTGTTGGGGGTCACAGACGGCTAGTGAGCAAGGAACCTTGGACCTAGTTTTTGGCTATTATTATAGTAAACCTTTTATCTTTTGGTTTGTATATAATTTGAAGGGACATATGTCTCCCTTTCTATTTTTGGTTTGTATCCATATATTTCCGCGTCTTTAGTTATAAATGTAAGTTAGTTTATCAGCTGTTGCAGGGTTATGACACTCTTCTTGAGTTGGAATTGGTTGTGAATGGTTTAGTTAGAAAAGTTTTTGAAATTGCAGGTTTTTGGACTAGTTGAACCATTTACAAACATATCCTACCAGTTTTTCTGTAGAATTTACGTATATATTTAAGGCTAGATTTAAGGGTGTCACAGTTGGTATCAGAGCCTATTGCTCCCGACGCACGTTTGTGCACCCCACTTAGAAATCACTTGACCTTTAAATAATAAACTTGAGAGAAGGGTAGGATGGGTAGAATTAGGATTTTATGTGGTAGTCTGTTTGTGATTGCTAATTGTTAGGTACTAATTCATTTTCTCTTTTGTAAGATGGCTCCGCCAAGAAGAATTGATGATGTTATCTTAATAGTTCTTACTCAAATTTTCCAAAACCAACAAAATTAGCAGAATCAACAAGCTCCTTCTCTTCCTCCTTCCCATTTCTCCCTAAAACTTCTTTTGTTTTTCTTTTGGTGCCTCTTTATCCTTTATTTCAATCTCGTTGCCTATTCGTCTTTCTAATTCCTCTTCTCTCGCCTAGGTAACTATTCTTCTATTCTTTCTCCCGATTCATCCTTGGTCCGTTTTCTTCTTTTAATGAGGGTCCTTGAGGACACCTTTCTTTTATTCCGCTGGATAGTGCCCTCGGTCAAGAGAACCCGGTTTTGAGAGAATGTTTTTTTTTTAACTGAGCCTCGTACGTTGGGATGAGTGAATGTATCATTGGAGGGCGTGAACGAGTTGAGAAATTGATTGTTTAAGGTTTGAGTTGTATAGGAGAATATAACTTGGGATCCTTTGGTTAGTTTTGTTAGTTGTGTTTGATATGGGAGCCTAGTGAGTTGAGAAACACCTTGGGATTTATGACTAATGAGAGCTTGTTTGTTATAGATGATTGAGCATGGGTACTACCTTAGCACATATGATGGAATGAACCTGAGCCACTTCATTTGAGAGTCTCGATGTTTCTTATGGAGAATTAAAGGAATGATAGTTAGCCCTAATCCTTGTAGGCCTTGAAAGGAATACAATAGGACATTGACGCTGCTTAATGGTTTGGTATCGTATTTTGGAATTAGTTAGTTTGTTAAACCTTTTTGAGTTGACCAAATCTAGTGTAGAGTAGCCCTTGTTGACCTTTTTAATCATATTTGAATTTGGGAATTTTGGTGGAAAGTTGTTCGATGTAGTTCGTGAGTTCAAGGATGTGATTCCAATTTATGGTATCGGAGACTAGAAGTATTAAGTGGTGAGATGATGGAGTAGACAAGCTATGGTACTTGGGGATGACATAGTAGGTGAAGTTCAATGACGAGAATTGTAAAGGAGATACTTTGGGACATGGGTGGTAACAAATGAATTTGTGTGGTGAATTGATTTTGGCTCTTAGAACCAATTGAGTTGAGGAATACCTACCATTGTGGAGTCCTTGTTAGTCTTATAATTTGGTAGACTTTTGGGGCTTTGTTGAGCACCTTAGTGGTGTAATCTTATCATATCGATCATAAGCTTTGATGAGTGTTTGGTAAGCGGTAACCCTTTCATTGTGCCGTTTCTATTCTCCTTTCCTTCTCTTTAACGATCGTTGAACCTTGTCTTTATGCTAAATTTTACGTATCTTCTTCTTTCCCGAGATATCTTCTTAACTCGAATACCTCTTATTTTTGTC